>NW_024363272.1:405298-405842 GCF_014805655.1 Passer montanus | reverse complement strand
CCTTCCCCCTCCTCTCCTCCGCACCCATTCCCCCCCAATCCCCCGCACCCCACATCCAGCCCTGCTCCTCCTTTACCCCGCCATGCCCCGGGCACGTCCCCCCGTATTTTTCCAGCCCCCTCCCCTCACCATGACTGCGGCTTGGTTACTCGTCCCGACAAGCAAGGAATCGACGCAAGTACCAGCTACCGCCGCCCCCGGGCGCCCCCCTATATACCGGCCCGGGGGGCGGGCCGAGCGCCCCCGCCCCGCGCTCCCATTGGCCGCAGCGCCCGTCCATCAACGCGCTGGCACCGCGGATTGGCTGAGGCGAGTGGCGCGCTCCGCCTCCTCCGCCCTCCGCGCTGCGGGTTTTTGGGGGGGGGATAAACGAGGACCCTCCCGCCGTGGGGTGCAGCCCCCTCCAAACCCCCCCTCCCGGCTTGAGAAGGGCCCCCGGTGCGGAATGCGGGGTACGGGGGGGGGTCTGACCTTCCTGCGGTTCTCTGCCCCCCCGGTAATGCGTTGGGTGGGGAGGGGGGGGCGCAGCCGTTCCCGCCCTCCC
>NW_024363272.1:378851-404393 GCF_014805655.1 Passer montanus | reverse complement strand
GTCGCCCCTCCCGCCCGGTGCGGCTCCGCTGCGGAGGAAAACTGCGACATGGGGAGGGGGGGGTGGCCGCACGTGCTGCCGCGCCCGGTGTCGCCCCCCGCCGCCCCCCGGTTGTTAATCGGCTTCTCTGGTCGGACCCCCCCTCTCTGCTCCATCTGTACCGCTCCCCCCCCCCAGCCCCGGCTTATTTGCACCCCGGGGGTCCCTCCCAGACCATCTGCAGCCTGCCCCAAAGCCCCCCAAGTCCATCTGCACCCCCCAGCCCCTCCTGGATCCCACCGCGATGGGGGGGTCCGCACACTGGGGTGGGACCCCTCCTTTTCAGGGTGGGGTTTGTCTCAGCCATGTCCGCAGCACTGGGGGGGCCACCATAAACCAGGGGACATGCTGGGGTGCCACTGTGCCCCCCAACGCGGCGCAGCTCCGTGCCCGGCTGTGTAGCCACGGAAAGCACCGGGGGGTGTCGGGGGGGGGCCATCCCAGCCCCCACCTAATCCCCGGAGCTATTTGCACCCAATAATCCGCCTTCCTGTTTGGCCAAGAGCTTTGCGGAAAACCCAGCGGCCGCTTCGCCGGGGGGGGCGACACGGTGTCGGGGGGGGTCCGCATCCCCTCCCGCCGCACCGGAGCCGCCCCACACCGGGGTCACCGGTGCAGCCGGGCGGCAGCATCCGCCGCAGCTGCATTGCAGCGCTGACGTGGCTTCCCCGCCATTTGCCTGGCTGGCCGCATGGCTGCTCCGGTTCCACCGGGCAGGAACCGGCTGCTCTCCACTCCCGCCTCGAGCTGCCCTCTCCAGGCTCTCAGCGTGGGGGTCCCGGGTGGAACTTGGGGGGCAGCTGCTCCTGGAAGTGCTGCTGCCGGTTCTGTTTATCGAATGGGTGTTCCGTGGAGGGGGGGGGGTTCGTTACACACCACGCACCCCCCCCCGAATTCCCCGTGCATCACGTCAGCTCTGGAATGGTGTTAGGAAGTGTTTTGGGTGGCTAAAAAAACGCCCAAAAGCAGGTTTGATATTAAAGTGAAAGTGCGTCAAAATTCGCTGGTGACTTCCCTCCGTGACTCAGTAGTGAAAGCCGGTGGAGGAAAATGGGGCTAAAATTTAAAATCGATCAGTGTAAAACTGGATTTGGCCAAAAATGGCCTTAAGGGAGGCTGGGGATAGGAAAAAAAATATAAAATTGAATAATAATTAAGATTTTCCCACTGAGTCAGAAGGAGCAGAGTGGACCCCCTGCCCCATTGTCAAACTGAGCCCTGGGCTTAACCAACAGTTTAAGCCTAAAGGCTTAAGAGCACTTAATCCGAGTTTAATTTCAATAATTCACCAAAATATTAATATAAAATTTATTATAGGCACAATAGTAACACACAGACCTGTTTTATTTATGAATCTAAAGCACTTAGGAAGGAATCTGACAGCAACATTTGCTACAGAATATTCACTCTTGCACACACACATACCTGAACAGCAAGTATGGGTGTAAATACCTGTGAAAAATCCACCTTGAGTTCAGTATTGCCATCAGGTGCCTTTGTGTCTTCTCAACAAGCCCCGAGTTCTGGGGGATCAGCCCAAGCTCTGCTCACCCTCTGAGAATCCCAAATTTGTGGGTTCACCGTCCCTGAGAGTTCTGCTGCCTGCTGTGGTCCGGGTGAACTCAGGGGGGCTCACTCAGACCCTGCTGTTTATAACACTGCAAGCGTTGGCTGTTTAGTCATCCTGATTTTCTATCCTGGCTACAATTTGGAACGTCCTTTGAAAGCTCGATAACAAACACGTTGTTGCACTCGGGTTGTCCTTCAGAAAAAAAAGTTACTCCCCAAGGCCGTTCCTTACAATCAAGGAGTTGTTTTGACAACACAAATTCCCAGGAGCTGATGGACTCGAGGAGCTGCTCATCACGGCTTGGCCTGAGCTCATCGTGCAGGAGAGGAGGGGTGCACCCCACAAATGAGGGTCCCAGGGGTCCCCCCAGCTGCAGCACCCGCTCGAGTTTCACTCTGTGTTCAACTTCCCCTTCATTATTTATCCCTGCGTGGAGCCGTGAGGGACAGGGTAAAAGCAGAGGAAAGGGAGGGTGGAGAGGCTCCCCCCATTCAAGGGGGCTGCTGTGATGTTTCCCCCTCCCCCTCAGTGGCTGGGCCAATTCCTCATCCCTGAAAGAGCCAGAGGAACTGAAGGACACGGGCTGGATAAAGGGAGCCCTCATTCCCAGCAATCCCACTGTGGTGGGCAGAGCATCCCCTCCCCACCCCCAGGGCAATGCAGCCCCTCCCCTGCCCAGGAAGAGGAGAGACACCAAAGACTTCTGCCAGACTGGGGGGCTTCAGGCATCCCCAGCCCACCCTGAGGAGTTAAAGGCCCCCAATGTGCTTACCTGGGGCTCACTTGACTCCTGGTACTAAGAAAACCCAACCCTCTCCACTTCCCTTGGGGTGGGGGCACAACACTGAGCCCACCAGGATGAGGAAGGAGCAGGGGTTTGGGAGGATCAGTTTGGGGGGGCTGCAGAGTGCTGAGCTCACCACAACCCTCAGCACACGCTCGGGGACAGGGAGGAGACCCCGGGTGCACACAGGGACTGCAGGGCCGTGTCATGTGCTGGTGGGGACAGCGTCAAAGCCAGGCAGGGACATCGCCACAGGGAGTGAAGACACAGAGGCAGGGTAAGACAGGGAATGCTTTTTATTCAGACCCACAGGAGAGGACGGGTGAGTCCGTCACAGACTTTTCCATTGAAGCACAGACCATTGACAGGACAGACTGCGGTGCACACACTGCTACAGACCCCGCGGGGCCTTCAACTAGTTTATGTTCCCTGTTCCAGCAGCACCCTTGGGAGTTTAGTATTCCTCCCCTTCCTCCTCTCCCTCCCCTTCCACAGAATCCACCCCCACCTCCTCATAATCCTTCTCCAGGGCAGCCATATCCTCGCGGGCCTCCGAGAACTCGCCCTCCTCCATGCCCTCCCCCACGTACCAGTGCACGAATGCCCGCTTGGCGTACATCAGGTCACACTTGACCATCTGGTTGGCCGGCTCGAAGCAGGCGTTGGTGATCTCGGCCACCGAGAGCTGCTCGTGATAAGCCTTCTCAGCAGAGATGACCGGGGCGTAGGTGGCCAGTGGGAAGTGGATGCGAGGGTAGGGCACCAGGTTGGTCTGGAACTCTGTCAGGTCGACGTTCAGGGCTCCATCAAAGCGCAGCGAGGCCGTGATGGATGACACGATCTGGCCTATCAACCTGTTGAGGTTGGTGTAGGTGGGACGCTCGATGTCCAGGTTGCGGCGGCAGATGTCGTAGATGGCCTCGTTGTCCACCATGAAGGCACAGTCGGAGTGCTCCAGGGTGGTGTGGGTGGTGAGGATGGAGTTGTAGGGCTCCACCACGGCCGTGGACACCTGCGGGGCCGGGTAGATGGAGAACTCCAGCTTGGACTTCTTGCCGTAGTCGACAGAGAGCCGCTCCATGAGCAGGGAGGTGAAGCCAGAGCCGGTGCCACCGCCAAAGCTGTGGAACACCAGGAAGCCCTGCAGCCCTGTGCACTGGTCAGCCTGTGAGGAGAGACGAGGTGGGGAGGCATGTTTACTCCAGGCAGCAGAAGCTACTCCTTCCTCTCCGTGGCCTCACAAGGACATTTGGGGGCTTTCCAGCAGCAGAGCCAGATGGGGGACGGGGTGGCAGTGACTCCATCTGTTACCCACTGACTCACGGTGAATCACCCAGGGAAGCTGCTTGGCCTCTGGGGTGGGACAATGCTCAGGGGCACCTCAAAGTGCAGAACTGCCTCTGGCTCAGCAGCTGAGTGGGAACTAGTTTGACCATGAACTGTCGCGGCCACATGACTCTAGGAGGGACTGGCTCGGGGCTGCTTGTCCCCAGCACACGCAGCTGGACTCGGCCATGTCAGGAGCCAAGTGGAAACAAAGAGGGAATTGCCGAGCTCAGCACCGGCAGCGCCCGGGGGCTGCGGCGCTGTGGAGCCGCTCCAGCTCCAGCTGCGCCGCGTCCCGCTGCCGGCCAATGGCAGCCACTGCACAACGGGATTAACATTAATTAATAAATTAAATCTAAACCCAGCCCAGCCAGTCTGGAAGGGAGAGCGACACAGAATGGAGGCTTTGTCCTCGCCCGCCACCTGCACCCCCCGTGCCCCTACCAGCTTGCGGATGCGGTCAAGGACCATGTCGATGATCTCCTTGCCGATGGTGTAGTGGCCGCGGGCGTAGTTGTTGGCCGCATCCTCCTTGCCCGTGATCAGCTGCTCGGGGTGGAAGAGCTGCCGGTACGTGCCGGTGCGCACCTCGTCTGCGGGGACAGCCCCGGGCCCCGTTAGCGCCCGGCGCCCGCCGCCAGCGCCCGCCCCGCCGGCCGCCCCCCGCGCCCTCACCGATCACCGTGGGCTCCAGGTCCACGAACACGGCCCGGGGCACGTGCTTGCCGGCTCCGGTCTCGCTGAAGAACGTGTTGAAGGAGTCGTCCCCCCCGCCGATGGTCTTGTCGCTGGGCATCTGCCCGTCGGGCTGGATGCCGTGCTCCAGGCAGTACAGCTCCCAGCACGCATTGCCGATCTGCACGCCCGCTTGGCCCACGTGGATGGAGATGCACTCGCGCTGCGGGGGCACACCACGCTGCCTCACTTCTTTTGTCCCCCTCCCCAGCTGTGGCACCAGCCCGGCGCTGTCGCCGAGCTGGGGAGGGTCTCTCCCCAAAACTGGATGGGGTCAGACCCTGCCTGGACACACCCATTTTTCGGGGTCTGGGGGTGCACCCAGTGCAGAGGGTCCCATCCTGCCCTGTGCCCATCACTACTGGCACCCTGCCTGTGGGGGATGGGGAGCTCAGCTCCTGTGGCTCATCCTGCCCTGAGCGACTGGGGCTGCACCCAGAGTGACACAGGGAGCCCCGGGCTTCCCATCCTGCCCCACCCTGCCCTGGTGAGACCCGGCAAAGCCCCAGGGCGGCTCAGCACCGTGGGCTCCTCCTGCCCACCCGAGCCCAAATCGAAGCAAGGCCACGCCCAGTGCGGGACTCGGGGGTCCCATCCTGCCGTGCCTCGACTTCTGGTGCGGGATGGGGTGCTCAGCACTGAGGGGGGGTCAATCCGCCCTGCCCACCCCGCACCCGGGACACTTTCTGCCTCACTATACCAGGGCCACGCCCAGCGCAGGCTGAAGGCTCAGCACCGGGGCCAGGGGGGAAAAGGGGGTCTGTCCTGCTCGGTTTAACGGGAGCCACGCCCAGGGACGGACGGTGGCTCGGTACCGAAAGATGGGGGTCCCGATTCTGCCCCTTTCAGCCGGTGCCACGCCCAGTACGGCTTTAGCTCCGGGGACTCATCCTGCCCGGTTTAACGGGAGCCACGCCCGGTTCGGGCTCGGGGCTCGGTCCCGGGGGTCCCATCCTGCCCGGTTTAACGGGAGCCACGCCCGGTTCGGGCTCGGGGCTCGGTCCCGGGGGTCCCATCCTTCCCGGTTTAACAATAGCACGCCCGACAGGAGCTCAGTGCTGCGCCTCGGGGGTCCATCCTGCCCGGTTTAACGGGAGCCACGCCCGGTTCGGGCTCGGGGCTCGGTCCCGGGGGTCCCATCTTGCCCGGTTTAACGGGAGCCACGCCCGGTGCGGTACCGTGGATCAGCGCCAGGGATCCATCCTGGCCGGTTCAACGGGAGCCACGCCCTATGGAAGCTCAGTGCTGCCTCCCGGGGGTCTCATCGTGCCCGGTTTAACGGGAGCCACGCCCTATGGAGGCTTAGTCCTAAGTCCTGGAGGTCCCGTCCTGCCCGGTTTAACGGGAGCCACGCCCGCTGCGGGCTCGGTCCCGGGGAGGCAGGAAGACCCTTCCAGGCCCGTTTAACCGGAGGGACACTCGGGCTGGGTCCCGGGAGGGACATTTCACTCGGTGTAACGGGAGCCACGCCCGCTGCGGGAGGAGTCCCGGCGCCGAGAGCTCATCCCGGGAGGGGCGGACAAAAAACCCTCGGGAATGGAGATCGGGGTGGGGGGTTGGGAACCAGAAACAACGGCGAGACGGGGGATAAAAACCGGAGACTACGATGGGAGGGGTGGGGATTGGCACCGGGGAAAACCACGGCTCCGGGGGAGGGAAGGATGAGGCCGGGAACGGGGAACAGGGATCGTGGGAATAGAGACAAAGTGCCGACCCCCCCGCACCCCCTCACCATGGCGGCGGTCGGTCCGGGGCGGTCTCACAGCCCGACGCTGAGGCGGTCGATGTAAGAGGCGCGGCGGAGCGCGGGGCTCGGTGCGGGGCTTTATAGCGGCGGCGGGGCGGGCCCGGGGGGGCGGCGGGGCCGGCGGCAGCGGCGGCCATTGGTCGCCCGGGATGAGGTAATGCCCCCCCGCAGCCGCAGACAAAGGCCGGGCGGTGCGGGAGGGGGGGCCCGGGGGCTGCGGCGGCCACGGCCCGGCCCCGCCGCCGCCTCCCGCCCGCCGCCGGAGGGGCCCCGGCTGTGTCCTTGGCACCGTCCCTGCCACGCCCCGGTCCCCGGTCTCGGCTGAGCCAGCGGTCACGCTCGGGTCCCCATCCCACGGTCCCCATCCCACGGTCCCCATCCCCCCACGGACACCTTTTCCCAAGTCCCGCCGTTCTTCCCGTTCTCCCCTTCTGCCCCGAATGGGTCCCGGGGCTCCCGGTACACGGCCCTGGTGCCCATCCGCGGTGATGGAGCCCTCCCCCTTGTGTGGCCGCTGCCCGAGCTCCCGGTTATCCCCGGCCACACCCTGGTCCCTGTCCCCGGCCATCCCGTTGTTCCCATCCCTTGTCACACTCTGGCCCCCATTTCCAGCCAGCCACGCCCTGGTCCCCATCCTCGGGGACACTTCTCATCCCTGGCCAAGCCCTGTGCCCATCCCAAGGGACGCTGTCCCCATCCCTGGCCGTGCCACAGTGCCCTGGTTCTGAGCCGTGTCCCTGCCATGGCCCTGTGCCTGTCCCGGCCCCTTCCCTGCCTGCCCAGCCCTTCCAGCGCCTCTTTGTCTGCTCGGGCAGTGGGAGCCAGCGCTGCGGGGCCCAGCCTGGGGACAAAGACTCATCCCCCCGGGCAGCTGGGGACGAGCAGGGCCGGGGGGGGTGGTGAGGGACAGCGGGAGGACACAGGGGACAAAACCCCCCAGGGCAGTTTTGGGCTGGGGGCTCGGACAGAGCAGCAGCTGCTGTGCGGCAGCTGGTGCTTGGGACACAGCTGGGACACCGGGACACGCGTCCCCCGGCCACCCCTCCATCTGCTGCAGCCCCCCCGAGCCACCAGCCCCAAAGCCCTGGGATTTCCCACTCCTAGGGGGGGTTTCCCCCTCCTGTTTGTTCTTGCAAAGCCCACAGAGGGTGGGGGTCGTGTCCCCATGCCAGGGGGTGCTGGGGGGCTCAGTGACCCCCCCACCACATGCATGGCCCCAGCTGCTGCAGGTGGAGCTGCCGGGATGCCCCCCCTGCTGAGAAATCCCTGTTTTTTTCCCCCGGTGTTTCCCACATGATGCAGATTTCTGGGCAGAACCAAGGTTCCCACGTCCCTGCTGCCCAGCCCATGTCCCCACCACCATCCCCGTGTCCCCACTGCCACCCCCATGTCCCTGGGGTGCCCTGTTTTTGGGGTGCTGCTGGGGCTGCAGAGCTGCAGACAAAGAGGGGATGGGATTTGGGCATCGCCCACCAGAACAAAGGACCAGGTGGCCCCGGCTTTGCTGAGTAGAGAAAAACCAGGAATTTTGGCTCCCACCAGGCTGGTCCCCGTGGCAGATGTCTGTTTTGGGGCACCCTGACCCCAGAGCAGCTCAGCCCCCCGCCCTGACCCCGCTGTAAGTCCATCCCTGCCTGGGAAATGCCTCCTGCCTTTGTCCCCCTACAGCCTCAAGTGCTCAGCAGCAGTGTGGAGGCTGCCAGGGTGTCCCCATGGTGTCCCCACCCAAACCGGGGGTTTTGGGGGCTCACAGCAGCCCCCTCACTCAGGGATCACTCTCCAAGCTATTGCCCCGAGCTGAGGGCGGGAGGAGCCTCGTGGGGCAGGGGTGGCACAGCCCCGGTGGGTGCTGTGGGGTGCAGGGCGGGGGGCACTGGGTGCTGCAGCCCCGCTGGCACCCCGCAGCCCCCTCCCATCTCCTTGGGTAGGGACAGCCACACGTCCCGCACCCGCTGCTGCCAGGCAACCGGCGCGGTTGCTAGGAGACCGGTTGCTAGGAGACGGGCTGGGACCCCCCTCGTATCCCCCTTCCCCAACATCCATCCTGGGGCCTGGTGGGCGGGGGATTGCAGGCAGACAAGGCCGGCTTCCCACCACTGCCTGGCCTTGTCATCATGGTAAGGACACCATCCCTGGGACCCCCAGTGCCTGATTCCAAGGGTGGGGAACCATCCTTGGGACCCCCAGTTCCCAATCCTGAGGCTGGAGCACTGTCCTTGGGACCCCCAGTTCCTCACCCCAAGGGTGGGGCACCAACTTTGGGACCCCCAGTTCCTGATCCTGAGGATGGGGCACTGTCCTTGGGACCCCCAGTGCCTGACCCAAGGGTGGGGCACCATCCCTGGGACCCCCACTCCGCTGGGGGTGAGGCACTGTCCTTGGGTGCCTCACCCCCAGCCGAGTGGGGGTCCCAGGGTCCTCACAACCCCCAGTGCCTCACCCCACCATCCTTGGGACCCCCAGTGCTTCACCCCACTGTCCTTGGGACCCCCAGTTCCTCACCCCAAGGGTGGGGCACCAACTTTGGGACCCCCAGTTCCTGATCCTGAGGATGGGGCACTGTCCTTGAGACCCCCACTGCCTCACTCCACCATCCTTGGGACTCCCAGTGCCTGACCCCACTCAGCTGTGGGTGAGGCACCATCCTCGGGACCCCCAGTTCCTGATACTGAGGATGGGGCACCGTCCTCGGGACCCCCAGTGCTTCACCCCACCATCCTTGGGACCCCCAGTTCCTCACCCCACCATCCTTGGCCCCCCCAGTGCCTGACCCCACATTTGAGGCACAGGACCCCCAGTGCTGATCACTCTGCTGTGCCAAGGTGGGGGGCACACAGGCCCTGGGGTCCCCCAGTGCCCACCCTGCCCTCCCCCAGTATCCAGCCCTGCTGAGTGCCGGCGTGGGGGGGTCTGGCACGGCTCCCAGCCCCCCCAGCTCCAGTTCTTCCATTCCCCTGCGCTCTGTTGACTGTTGGTAGCAACGTGGTGGCTCCTGGTGACGGTTGCTGTCCTCCCCCCGCCATGTCCACCCCCCTGGTTCTGCTGGGTGGGACAGACCCCGGGCACCCCTGGGGTCCCCTCTGTCTGCACAGAGTGTCCCCCCCCCGGGCTGGGTGACTCGGGGGGCTCCCAGAGCTGGCATCTCCTCCTGCGTGGGCTGATTTCCCGGCTGCTGGACTCCCGCCCGGGGCACGGCTGAGCTTCCCAGCCTCCCCCGCTCTGTGCCCTGCCTGAGGATCCCAAATTGGTGACCTCGAGCCCCACGGCTGGGACACGCCGTCCCCGGTAACCGAAGGGTCTCAGCCCCATCGTGGCTCGGGGCTGACAACCCAGACAGAGGCTGCTGCTATTTTTAGCCTGTTTTCCCGCAGAACCCAGCTCCGTCTGTCTGTCCGTCCATCCGCTGCCACCATCGATGTGACAGGTTCATTCAGACGGACAGACAGGGCAGCTCGGGGGGGATCAGCTCCTCTCCGGGGTGCCCGATGAGGCCGCGGTGTGCTGGAGGGGTCCCACCACGCAGGGTGGCACAGGGGGGGCTGCACCCACGGGGGGGTGGCACCCACCCCTGACCGCGCCCCCGCCCCACCCGGAGGGCAGAGGGAATCCCCCAGCCCCGGGGTTGGGGACAGCGGGTGACCCGTGGGAGGAAGCAGGGGGGTGTCACCGCTCTTCCCGCAGCCTGGGTGTCCCCGTGCCCCCTCCCGGAGCCACAACAAAAGGGACACGCGGTCCTGGGAATGGGGGGGGCGCCGCGTGGGGCAGGGGGAGCGCGGGGGAGCACCGTGGGGTGCGGGGGGCTGCGGGCGCGCCGCCCGTGGGGAGGGGGCTGCGGCACCGCCTGCGTGCGGGGCGGTTCCGCAATGCGGCAAAGCCGGGAATAAAGGAGCGGAGGGGTGGGGGTGAGGGGGGACAGACCCTGCCGCCCCCTCCGGGGTCCGCCCTCGGCCCGGCCCCCCCAAAGCACCCCCTGAGCCCCAGCAGGGCCCCCGGAACCGGCGTGGTGGTGTCTCGGGGGGCTCCGGGGGCTCACGGGTGGGTGTTGCTGGGACAACGGGCACCCCGGCCCCGGGCGTGTGCCAGCTCCGAGGGTGTGCCCGGGCAGCGGGGGGACACCGGGGGCTCGGGGAGGGGGGACACTGGGAGTGCCCAGGGTGTGAGGGACACTGGGAGTGACTGGGGGGGGCACACTGAGGGTCTTCAGGCACGGGGGGTGGACACTGAGGTGCCCAGGTTGTGAAGGGGCACTGGGAATGACTGGGGGGGACACTGAGGGTCCTCAGGGACGGGGGGACACTGAGGTGCCCAGGGTATGAGAGGACACTGGGAGTGACTGCGGGGGGATGTTGAGGTCCCCAGGCTGTGAAGGGACACTGGGAGTGACTGGGGGGGACACTGGGAGTGCCCAGGCTGTGAGGGGACACTGGGAGTGACTGGGGGGACACACTGAGGGTCTTCAGGGAGGGGAGGGACACTGAGGTGCCCAGGCTGTCAGGGCACACTGGGAGTGACTGGGGGGGACACTGGGAGTGATTGGGGGGGGACACTGGGGTGCCCAGGCTGTGAGGGGTGCCCAGGGATTGGCGTGACACCGGCGAGCGTGGGGTCTGTCATTCCGTCTCGGGGCTGTCCCCAATGTCCCCAAGCTGTCCCAAACCCCTCTCTACCCTTTGGAACGCGACTCGTACCCGCCTCAAACCAGCCCGGAGCGGGGCAGGCAGGCTGGGACAGGGCCCTGCACCCCGGGGGTGGGCGTGAGCTGCTGCCCCGGCCCCGTCCGTCCTGCCCCACAGGACCTGCCCCGCGTGGGTTCCCCCGGGGAGCAGCCCCGGGGCTGGCACGGAGCGGGGCGGCGGCGAGCACAGGAGCCGGCGCGACGGGAGCCCGCGGGGCTTCCCACGGGAACGGCACCGGGATGGGCACGGGGATTACGGGACCCCCGAGACCTCTCCCACCCAGGTGGGGACGGGGCGCTCCTTGAGGCTGCGGCCGGGGGCTTCAGGGACCCGTCCTGCCGCCGACTGAGCCCACCGCCCCAATACCGCAAAACCCCCCGCCTCTAAAGCACCTCCTAAAGCTCTCTGCCCCGCCCCTTTCCCCGCCCATAACCACGCCCACCTCCCCGCTAGACCACGCCCCCTCTCCGCCTCCCGCCCACCGCATTCCTCTCCGCTGACGTCACCACCCACGCACCCTCTCCGACTTTCGAACCGGCCAATCAGGATCGAGGCGGGGCGGGGAGGGCGTGTCCAGAGCGCCGCGTGGCTCGAAGGGGCGGGGCAAAGCCCCGGCTGGCCCCTCCCCCTGCCCCAGCCCCGCCCCCGGGGTATAACTCGGGGGCCCCACGGGGCGACCCCCGCCTCCCTCCTCGACGGCTTCGTAACAGTTCGGGCAGCGAGCGGCCATGGTGAGGCTGGGGGCGTGCGGGGGTCCTGGGGGTCTCCGCGCCCGGTGGGACCCCCGGGAGTGCGGGACCCCCCGAGCAGAACGAGGGGCTGAGCGGCCGGGATCCCCCCATGTCCCCTGCAGCACGTGGGGTCGTGCTCGGGAGGAGTTTTGGGGCTCCTCGCGTGTTCAGGACGCCCCGTGGGGCTGCTGAGTTCTTGCGGGTGCTGGGCAGGAGTTGAGGTGGGGGTGCGTGTGTCCCCCGGGGCCGGGGGCTTCCCCCAGCCGGGGGTCGCTGCCCGGGGTGGTCCCACCCTCGTTCCGTGCCGATCCCCCCCGGGCTCCCTGCTAAATGCGTGGGGACACGCCGGGTGGCACTGCGTGTGCTGGGCTCCCACGCGGGTCCTAAACCCGTCCCCACAGCCCCCCTCGGGGGAGGAACGGGCCGCGAGGGGGTTTGGGGGCACCCCCCGTGCCAACCCGTCCCGGTTCTGCTCGCCGGGACACGCGTGGGTGTGAGTCACGGCGGGGGAGGGGGGGGCAGATCCCAACGTGGCCCGGGCACAGCCGGGAGCGGCTGGCACGGGGAAAGTCCTCCCGGTCACCGGAGTTTGCTCTGGCCCGGGTGGAGCTGAACCGGGACAGTCCGGGCTTGTGCGAGGGCTGCTGGAGGAGGGAGCGGCTCCGCGTTGCGTGGGCTCCAAGGCTGCCCCCGAAGTGATGAGCAGCCCCCTGGGGAAGGGGCTGAAGTGTCCCTGTCCCTGTGTAACCCGTGGGTGGAGGGGACTGGAAATGGTGGGCACCGGGAATGACCCTGGGAACCCCAATTTGGGGTGCTGGTGGCACGAATGGCACCGATCAGTGCAGGGTCCCGCCTCCTTGGGGGGCCAGGACGGGACCCCCAGAGCTGAGCCGGAGCCCTGAACGTCGACCTGACAGAGTTCCAGACCAACCTGGTGCCCTACCCCCGCATCCACTTCCCGCTGGCCACCTACGCCCCGGTCATCTCTGCTGAGAAGGCTTATCACGAGCAGCTCTCGGTGGCCGAGATCACCAACGCCTGCTTCGAGCCGGCCAACCAGATGGTCAAGTGTGACCCTCGCCACGGCAAGTACATGGCGTGCTGCCTGCTGTACCGCGGGGACGTGGTGCCCAAGGATGTCAACGCCGCCATCGCCACCATCAAGACCAAGCGTAGCATCCAGTTTGTGGACTGGTGCCCCACTGGTTTCAAGGTTGGCATCAACTACCAGCCGCCCACGGTGGTGCCCGGGGGCGACCTGGCCAAGGTGCAGAGGGCTGTGTGCATGCTGAGCAACACCACGGCCATCGCCGAGGCCTGGGCCCGCCTGGACCACAAGTTTGACCTGATGTACGCCAAGCGGGCGTTCGTGCACTGGTACGTGGGGGAGGGCATGGAGGAGGGCGAGTTCTCGGAGGCCCGCGAGGATATGGCTGCCCTGGAGAAGGATTATGAGGAGGTGGGAGCTGACAGCCTGGAGGGCGATGAGGAGGGAGAGGAATACTAGTGCCTTGTGTCTACACTGTGGTGCTGTTCATTAAAATGCCTCTTTCCCCTGCTGCCTGCTTCATTGTGCTGGGACAATCCGCCTCGTGGTGACCTGGGGGGACATCCCAGGGGAGGGGGGGGGCTCAGCTGGGCTGGCTGCCCGGCCCTGCTGCCAGCTGGCACAGGGGCTGTGCTGGGTGAGGCTGGGGGGTTGTGTGGGGTTGGGGTCCCTGGCTGGGTCCTTTGAGCTGGCAGTGGTGGGGGGCTCATGTCGTCCTCAGCATTCTGCTGGCCCTGGAGGTCACCAGGTGAGGGGGGACCCCCTGAGAGCCCCCAGTGTCCTGCCCAGTCCTTGGTGCAGACCGTGGTGTCATGCTGCTGCTGGCACGGAGCCACTCTCAGTGCGGCGCTCTGCAGAGCTGGGAGGGGGTCCTGGGCGGGGGGGACCCTCCCCACAGCCTCTGGGCAGGGCACCGACTCCTTCCCGTCAGTGCCGCCCCCCTGGCTGCCCGGAAAGGGGGGGCTCCGGGGGGGTTGCAGAGCTCGCTGCCCCGCGCATGGCAGCTCCCGCAGCGCCGAGTCACGGTGCTGCCCCGACAGAAAGGGAGGGGGGTGATGAGAGCCCCCCCTCCCTGGATGCTGAGCCCCCCGAGCCTCCCCACCACTCAGAGGGGTGCTCTGCCTGAGCCCTGCAGCCCCCTCTGCATCGCACCTGGGGGGTCTGCACCCCCATGCTACCTGGGGGGGACCCCATAAGGGTCTCTCTCCTTCTGACCCAGTGTGGGGGGGTTCCTGTGTCTCCCGGGCACCCCCGGATCCTCTCCCCCTTCCCCCTGGTGCTGCTCGATTCCTCTGCCTGCACCCCCCAGCCCCTCGCCTTGCATCCCTCGGGGGTCCCCGAGTCCCCCCGAAGGGGAATGCCCGCAGCCCTACATCCTGCAGCCCCCTCCCCTCATCCCCAGGGGTATCCCCGACCACCCCCAGCCCCTTTCCCCGCCCCCTCGCGGGGACATCCGCAGCCCCCCATCCTCCCTGCGGCCGGGAGACCCCTCCCCTCTCTCCGTCCCGTACCCCCGGGTCCCCCCGGCGGGGCGGAGCCGCTGTCCGCTATAAACAGCCGCTACCGGCAGCCAGCGCCCTCCCGGTGCCACCATGAGCCGCCGTGACCGCGCCCCCGGGATGCCGCCGCCGCTGCCCGTGGCCCCGGGGCGGCTGGCGGAGGCGGCGGCAGCGCGGGGCGCGGAGCGGGAGGAGCTGGCGGCGCTGAACGACCGTTTCGCCGCCTTCCTGGAGCGGGTGCGGGCGCTGGAACGGCAGAACGGGACCCTCCGCGCCGCCCTGGGCCGCGCCGCCGCCGCCACCGGGCCCCGCACCGGGCTGGTGCAGGGCGAGCTGCGGGGGCTGCGGGAGCGGCTGCAGCGCCTCGGCCGCGACCGGGACCGGCTCCAGGCGGAGCGCGACGGGCTCGCCACAGACCTGGCGGCCCTGCGGCAGCGGTGGGCCCGCGGCGGGATGAGGGGTGGACTGGGATGGACTGGGATGAACTGGGATGGACTGGGATGAACTGGGATGGGGGGTGAACTGGGATGAGGGAACTGGGATGAACTGGGATGGACTGGGATGAACTGGGATGGACTGGGATGAACTGGGATGGACTGGGATGAACTGGGATTAACTGGGATGAGGGGTGAACTGGGATGGACTGGGATGGACTGGGATGAACAGGGGTGAACTGGGATGAGGGATGGACTGGGATGGATCTGGATGAACTGGGATGGACTGGGATGAACTGGGATGTACTGGGATGGACTTGGATGAGGGGTGAACTGGGATGAGGGATGAACTGGGATGAACTGGGACAAGTGATGTACTGGGATAAGGGACGAACTAGGATTAAGTGGGATGAGGGATGAGCTGCAGTGGGAACCGGGGGTGTGTCAGGATGAGTTATGCATGGGATGGAGACGGGGGAATGTGCCAGACTGGCATGAGGAATGTGATGGGATGAGACTTTGCACCAGGATGGGGAGCGGAGGATGCAGCGGGATGGGGATGGGGGAGCCCCGGGGTAGGGACTGGTGAGTGTCCGGGAAAGGGGATCCCTGGGAAGGAATACGAGCAGCAGACACTGGGAAAGGCACCCGGGATGCGCGGAGGGCACTGGGAGGCACTGGGAGGCACTGGGTGATGCGGGCTCTGCGGAAGGGCGGGGCACTGGGAGGGGCAGGGCGAGGGTGGGGACACTGGGGACGCTCCGTCCATCGCCTCCGCTGTGTGTGCAACAGGCGGAGGGGGTCTGCATCCCCACCTCCCTCTCATCCCCTGCTGTCCCCAGGCTGGTGGACGAGACACAGAAGCGTGAGGATGCCGAGAAGAGTCTGGTGCTGTTCCGCAAGGTGAGGGGGCTGGCGGGCCCGTCTCCCCGCGCAGTACTGGTGATGTGTGGCTGGGGGGGACTGGGAATGGTGGGCACGGGAATGACCATGGGGAACCCCAATTCAGGGTGCTGGTGGCACGAATGGCACCGAGCAGTGCAGGGTCCCGCCTCCTTGGGGGGCCAGGATGGGACCCCCAGAGCTGAGCAGCCGCTGTGTCCGTGGTCCCCCCAGGCTGAGCACACTGGTACCCCTACTCTGGCCCCTCCACACCTCCCTGGTGGGCCAGGATGGGACCCCCAGAGCTGAGCAGCCGCTGTGTCCATGGTACCCCCAGGCTGAGCACAGTGGCAGCCCCAGTCTGGTCCCTCCACACCTCCCTGGGTGTCTCCAGCTGGAGTTTGGGGTGATGCTGGGTCAGCCCTGTGCGAGCCAGGACAAAACCGTGGTTTGGGAGGGCTGAGCTTTTGCCTGTCATCACCATCACCTCCCCGGGGAGGGGCTCCAGGATCGTGGCATCCCTCCACGCTGCCCCGCAGCTCACCCCGGCCTCTCCCGCAGGACGTGGACCACGCCACGCTGTCCCGCCTGGAGCTGGAGCGCAAGGTCGAGCTGCTGATGGACGAGATCGGCTTCCTCAAGAAGCTGCACGAGGAGGTGGGGCCGGGGGGCGATGGGGCGGGGAGGGGGCGCAGCTCAGCTCCTTGTGCCACGGTGTGACGGCCACGCACCCCCGCAGGAGCTGCGGGACCTGGAGGTGAGTGGGCCGAGCGCGGCGGGGCTGGCCGAGGTGGAGGTGTGCAAGCCGGAGCTGACGGCTGCGCTGCGGGAGATCCGCACCCAGTACGAGAGCATCGCCGTCAAGAACCTGCAGGAAGCCGAGGAGTGGTACAAGTCCAAGGTAGCCGCGGCTGGGAGGGATTTTGGGGCGGCTGAGCCGTCCCGGAGCCCCGACTCGCCCTGCCCGCGCAGTTTGCCGACCTGTCGGATGCTGCGAACCGCAACCACGAGGCGCTGCGGCTGGCCAAGCAGGAGATGAACGAGTCCCGCCGGCAGATCCAGAGCCTGACGTGCGAGGTGGACGGGCTGAAGGGCGTGGTGAGAGCCGGGGAGCGCTCGGGGGGGTGCAGGAAGCAGAGCCCACCCCGGCCCTTTGCAGCCCCGTCCTCCCCCCGCAGAACGAGGCGCTGCAGCGGCAGATGCGGGAGATGGAGGATGAGTTCGGGGAGGAGATCGGGAACTACCAGGATGTGGTGGGGAGGCTGGAGCAGGAGATCCAGCAGATGAAGGAGGAGATGGCGCGGCACCTGCGCGAGTACCAGGACCTGCTCAACGTCAAGATGGCCCTGGACATCGAGATTGCCACGTACCGCAAGCTGCTGGAGGGCGAGGAGAGCCGGTGAGGGCAGCCTGGCACACGGAGCGTCCCCGCTGCCCGGGGGGGATGCCCCCTGCCTTGAGTCATCCCGGTTATTGTGGGATTTTCCTGGGAGGAGGCGGCTCCAGGCCTTGGTCCCGCAGGGAAACAAGAGGTTCCCGTGGGAGCAGAGATAAAAGCAAGGCCAGGGGATGGCGGGGGAGCTGCCTCCAGCTCTGCTCCGGGTGCCAGCCTGGCAGCCCACGGGCACAGCCCCCGGCCGAGCTGGGATGTGGCTCACGGCCTCGAGGGTGTGGAAGGGTCACTGGCACTGTCCGGGGGTCGCAGCCCCTCCTCATGCCCCTCTCCCCACCCAGGATCACCATCCCACTGCACCCCAGCACCTCCTTCAGCACCAGGAGCTCAGGTGAGCCACGAGCTGGGGGTCCCCCACGATGTCTGGGGGTCTTTCCTTGGGGGTAAAGACCCCGGGTGGGTCCCTGTGCTCCTGCCCAGGGTGTCTGGGAGGGCACGGGGTGCTGATGGCCCCTCTGTGCCCAGTGCTGGAGCCGCAGCCTGCAGAGAGCCCGCCACGGAGGATGGTGCTCATCAAAACCATCGAGACCCGGGACGGGCAGGTGAGAAGTGGGGGTGCCCTGCCTGGCAGGCCCCACCCTGCCACGGCGCTGATCCCCAAATTCTCCTCTTGCAGCAAGTGGTGACGGAGTCGCACAAGGAGCGAGCGGGGAAGTGACACAGAGGAGCGGCTGCCATGGCCCCGACCCCACAAGGGGGGCTTTGCCAGACCCTGCTGCGTCCTGGGCGGGACATGGAGCAGAGCAGGGGGGGCTGGGAGCGCCCCAATTCCCATTCCTGCTGTCAGCACCACGGGACAACGCCGCGGTGTGTCCCTGTGCCTTTGCAGTGTGTCCCTGTGCCTTTGCAGTGTGTCCCTGTGCCTTGTCCCCCCATATTTATCGCTATTTATTGCCTATTTATTATTCCCCCAGCTGTATTTAATACCGAGTGCTCCCCACGCCGCTCTGGGGCCGAGGGGTGCCCGGCTTCCCTCCCGCCACCGGGTGTCCCCGGGGCTGGCGGGTCCGGTGTCCCCAAGCGCTGTCACTGCCATGGGGAGTGGGACAGAAGGGAAGCAGCGCTCGGCTGAGGGGGGGTCTGCGTTCCGGGGGTCCCGTTCTGTCCCAAACACACTCTGGGGGTCTCCCCTCGTCACCGGCACAAGCCCCGCGGCTGGCGGTGACACCCAAGCCTTGTCCCCTGCGGTGTCACCGCCTCGGGGAAGGAGCCTCGACCCCCTGAGCTCTGAACCCCCGGGGGTCCCGCGACTCCCCGGGACCCCGCGACTTCCAGATGACCGACGGGCACGCCCGGTATCCCGGAGGGCTCCGGGAGCATCGCGGAACCGGAGCGGGCCCGATCCTCACCGGCACCGCCAGGGGGCGCCACCGGCCCGCCCCGATCGCTGCTTAATTCCGTGTTAATTGCGTTAATTACAAGGCTCTGGGTGTGCGGGGAAACACCCTGGTTTCTATAATCGCGTTGAGCATTTTTTTGCATGATTAATTGAGTTCAACCAAATGATGCAAAATGGCGTTCACGCAAGATTTGCTTATTAGTTTTGCTATTTTAAGCGAATTTTTGCGCTGTTTCATTATTTTCAGCGGTTTTTTGCACCACTAATTGAATTATTTTAAGCAAGTTATGCACAACTGCGTTATTTAAACAAATCTTGCACACGAAATTGCCTTACTTTAAGCAAATGCTGCATTATTGCATTTTAAGGGGTTTTTTTTGTATCATCGAGTTATTTTAAGTACTTTTTTGCATTATTGTGTCATAGAAAACTATACAAAATTGCATAATTTAATGGAATTTTGGCATAATTAACTGCATTATTTTATGCAATCTTTGCACCATTAATTACAAAAAAAAATATAAAATCGCAATATTTTAAGCTTTTTTCCACTATTAATTACTTTATCTTAGCTATTTTTTTTTCCGCATGAAAATTGAATTATTTTCACGTTATTTTTGCATAATTAACAGCATTATTTTAAGCCGTTTGAAGCACTAATTGCAATCTGGGTCTCGCCAACACCCCAAGAACAGCTCCGGATCCCTGACCGGGGGTGCTGAAGCTGCTGCGGGGGGATTTTGGTCACAGAGGACCAAGGAATGTCCCTGCCCAGGACGAGATGAGGGTGACAAACCCCGGGCAGAGGTGACAAACACACACTCACAGTCCCCTGAGAAAGGGTTTAATGAGGGGAGGGGGTGGCACTGCTGGTGCTCTCACACCCGGGAGCTTCGGGGGGACAGACAGACAGACAGACAGGTATGAACACTATGTACAGGCACCCCCCCGCCCCCCCTCTGGGGAATTGCCCCCCCGGGGCGGGGCTGGGGGCGCTTGCAGTCCTGACAGACTGGGATTTGGGGCGGGGGGGGCACTGGGAGCACTGGGATGGGGCCGGCCCGCAGGGCGGGGGCTCTTTGGTTTCGGCGTTAAGGCTGCAAGGTGGGAGGGGCGGGGGGGGCTCATCCCGGGTGGGGACACCGCGGTGACGCCCCAGTAAAACCAGTTCCCCACGCCAGAGGTCACCCGGAGGGTTGGGGACGTGTCCAGGACCCCTCCTGAACGAGGGTGACACTCAGAGACTGGAGAAGGGGGGGCTCCAGGGGTGTCCCCCGCTTCCCCCCAGGGTGTGAGAAGGATTCCCACCCCTGCCCAAACCCTGGGACCCCCCTGGCCGCAGAGGTGCCCACCTGAGGGCAGGTACCCCCTTTAGGGGGCAGGTACCCCCCGTTAGGACAGCGAGTTGAGGAAGTGGCTCTCCCCTGCCAGCGTGCTCAGCATGGAGCTCATGTCCCCCACTGCCATGTTGGCACCCCCAGAGGAGGGCAGCAGCAGCCCCCCGCCCGGGCTGGGGGGTCCGGGCAGTGCCGGGGGGGTCTCCACGTCCTCCACGATGGCGGCAAAGTCAAGGTGCGTGTTCTCCAGGTCCAGTGAGTCCAGGCTGTTGGCCACCTGCTCCCCCGAGTCCAGGTAGTAACAGGAGGTGCCCTTGAGTCCCTCTGGGCCGTAGTGCCCGCTCCCCCCGCAGCTCGCTGCCCCCTGGCCCACCAGCTTGTGCCCACCTTTGCCCCCCTGCCCATGCGGGCCCTGGCCTGGGTAGTACAGGGGGAGGTTTGCAGACCCCTCGGGCACGGGGCGGGCGGGGGGCAAGCGTGGCAGGCGCCGGGCACCGGTGTCCACCCCCTCGTAGCCGTGCCCTGGTTGTGCCAGGCTGCCCGGGTAGCTCAGGCTGGGTTGGTGAGCCGGCGGTTTGGGGCCACCGGGAGGGTGTGGGATCATCTCGGGGTTGAAGCAGGGCGGGCTCAGGAGGTGCTGGGGCTCCGCCAGGCTCTGCAGGTGATCCGGTTTGGGCTGGTAGCTGCAGTACCTGGGGCTGAGGTACGGCGGGGCTGGCATGGCCTGGCACTGCCCGGGCTCGCTGCCCAGCCCCACGCCAGGCTTGGAGGGGGGCTGCTCCCCCCACATCAGCGCCTGCTGCGCCTCCACGTAGTTCCTGACCATCACCTCTTTGGTCTGCAGGGTGGGGGTCTGGGCTCTGCGGGCGCCCGGGCTGGCCATGCCCATGTACCCACCCGGCGTGGGCCCCGCAGGGGGGTACCCACCCGGCCCCACATCCATGGGGTGCCCGAAGGCAGCGGGGGACGCTGGGGGCCCTGCCAGCTTGGCACTGGGGCAGGGAGCAAGTGCCGGGCTCGGCGCCGGGTACCGCTGCTCGGATTTGATCTGGAGCCGGTTAAAGCGATGCCCCCCGGAAAATTCTTGGTCCTGGCACGAGCTCACCAGTTTGGGATGCTGCCCACAGGCGCTGGGATGGGGGTACTCGACGTTTGGACGAGGACAGTGTGGCCCGGACATGGTGGGAGCACCCACGCTTTGCCTGGAGTTCATCCCCAGCGTGCCCTGGGGGGGTCCATCCCAGGGCTCTGGCACGGCCCCGTTCCCAGCTGGCAAACTGGGGAAGCGCTGGTTCACCTGGCACTGCGGCAGGGAGAACTCGGGCTGCAGCAGCCCCTCCTCCATGTCCCCGTGTGCCCCCACCATGGTCCGGTGGGCACCGTAGATGCCACCCTGGAGCTCCACACCAGTGCCCTGGCACGGGAAGCTTTCCTCGGGGTAGCTCAGGTACTGCTCCATGTCCAGCAGGCCGGATTCGGGGCCGGGGCCCCCCATGCTCTCCATGAAGACGTTCTCGGTGATGCTGGGGGGGCGTGGGGAGAATCCGTGGCGCTGCAGGTTGGCCTCGGAGCCGCCCAGGGGCTGCAGCGCCGTCCTGCCCGCGCCTGGCACGCTCACGTTCCCCACGCTCTTAAACCGCTGCACCCTGGGCACGGCCGGAGGCTTGGCCACCGCCCGGGCAGGGTCACTCGCCCGTCGCATGCCGTGTCGGGGCGCCAGCTGAGCGGGCACGCTGCCCGGGTAGCCGGGCTGCTCGTTGGAGCTGTGCCTTCTCAACAAGCCGTTGGCGACGCAGCGAGCTCCGGCGGGCGCGGGGTAGCCCCCGGGCACGGCGCCGTGCCCGCCCGCGCCCGCCTGCTCCACGCCGGGCAGCGGGGTGGGCGGGGGGCCACCCGTGGCCGCGGCGTATTTGGCCTTGAGGCGGTAGCGCTGTGCCGGGGTGAGGTTGCCCACCCCCGGCAGCCCCCCGCACGCGTCGCCGGAGCGCCGCGACTCGTCCGGAGAGGCGGCATCGTAGCCGTCCACCGGGCACGTCCCGCCGGGCATCGCCCCGGCCTCGCCGCCCGGGCACGGCCCGGTCAGGTACGGGGACACCAGGGAGGAGCGGCGGCTGACGGTGTAGGCAGAGCTGACGGTGCTGGTGCCGCTGCTCCGGCGCTCGCCCAGGGACACCAGGCCCAGCTCTGCCGCCGACAGCTCGGCGATGCGCCGGTGAGAGGCTGGCGGTGGCACCGGGACGCCGGGCAGCTCCCCGGGCAGGCCTGAGGGAGAGAAGGAGGAGTTACCCACGGGCACAGCGTGGCAAGGTCAGGGCAGGGACAGGAGCCACCTCCAGAGCTGGGATGTGGCTCTGGCATGGTTAGAGCTGGCGGGGACAGGGGGCAGGTGGCAACAAAGAGGAGCAGAAACTTATCTAGATTGGAAAAATCATGGAATGGTTTGGGCTGGGAGGGATCCTAAAGACCACCCATGTTTCATGGGAAGGGACATTTCCCGCTAGAGCAGGCTGCTCCAGCCTGGCCTTGGATGCTCCCAGGGGTGCAGCAGCCCCAGCTCCTCTGGGCACCTTGTGCCAGGGCCTCCCCACCCTCCCAGGGAAGAACTCCCTCCAATACCCCACCTAACCCTGCCCTCTTTGCCACCATGAAGCCAATTCCCCTTGTCCTGCCACTGCAGGCCTTGTCCAAAATCCCTCTCCAGTTTTCTTGGAACCTCTTTAGAGCTTTAATATTTCCCCAGATTTTGGGGTCCACAGCGAGGTGTGGAACCCTCTGGCTGCCAACCAGATCACGGCACACATTTCCAACAGGCCAGGCCCCACATCCTGGGGCAGAGGCACCCCGATCTCACCGGCTCCAGGGATGGGTGGCAGGTTCAGGCCCTTGGACGCCGCCGGTTTCCTCAGCTGCTTCAGTTTGTCGATGCGAAGGTTTTCCAGTTTGTGGAGGGCCATGAGCCCCGAGGTGCCCATGGGCTCGCCGGGCACCACGTCCTCCAGCGTGGACAGGTCCTCGTAGCTGCCGCCGGCGTTTCCCGCCATCTCCACGCCGCTGTCGTTGTTGGTGGTGCTGCCCAGGGGCGAGTGGTCGCTGCTGCACGAGGACTGCCCGCCTGGGCTGGGCTGGGGCTTCTGGGGAGAACCAGAGCAGGCCAAGGGAAAGGGGGTCAAGCACCCGGGACACGCTTGGCGTCATTGTGAGGGTTGGAAAAGCCTCTGAGATCACAGAGTCCAACGATTAACCAATGGTGCCGTGTTGGGTTAGGACACACTTGGACATGCTTGGCATCATCGTGAGGGTTGGAAAAGCCTCTGAGATCACTGAGTCCAACGATTAACCAATGCTGCCGTGTTGGGTTAGGACACACTTGGACATGCTTGGCATCATCGTGAGGGTTGGAAAAGCCTCTGAGATCACTGAGTCCAACTATTAACCAAACACTGCCACGTTCACTCCTAAACCACGTCCCCAAGCGCCACATCCCAAAGTTTTTTGGACACTTCACCAAAAAGAGATGGTGCTTCCATAAGGCAGTCCATTCCAGTGACTGACAACAGAGAAATTTCCCCTAATATCCAACCTAAGCCTCCCCTGGAACAGTTTGGGGCTGCTTTCTCTTGTCCTCTCACTTGGGGATGATCCCCCACCACCAAACCCTCCCTCCACCCTCCGTGACCCCCGCAGCTCCTCACCAAGGCCAGCTCAGGCACCAGCAGCTTCCCATCGTCCTTCCGAGCCTCGCCGGGGCCGTTTGCATCCTTCTCCTGCTTCATATCCGGGGGGGCACTGGGGGTGGGCAGCGCCCGGCCCGGCCCCACGTCCCCTCGGTGCTTTTTGGTGACGTGGGCGTCGGGGCCGTGCACGGTCTTGACGTGTTTCCGCAGCGAGCTGGGGTCCGTGTAGCGCTTGGTGCAGCCGGGAATCTTGCACACGTACGGTTTCTGCAAGGAGGAGGGAGGCTGTCAACTCCAACCACAGCCCCCTCCCCAAAAATAAACGCCCCTTGCCACCCTCCAAAAAGAGCTGAGGGTGGCATCAAAGCGGGTGAGTCCCCATGGAGGGCGCACGGTGGGCGCTGGGGTGAGCTCAGGAGGGCAGAGGAAGGAGGGAACGGGGCAAAGGGATCCCAGGGATGATGGAGGAGACATTTAAAGCAGGAAAAGAGGGAGCTGGGGCACGCAGGGGCAGTACCCAGGGATGTGAGGAGCTCTCAGAGGACAGGAATGATCTGGGGAGCCCTGGTGGGGCCGTACCTCGTTGGAGTGGGTGCGGTTTTGGTGCTTGGCGCGGTCGGAGGCGTTGGAGAAGGCCTTGTTGCAGCCCTCGTGCTCACACACGTAGGGTTTCTCCCCCGTGTGCGAGCGCAGGTGGGTCTTGAGGTTCTCCAGGCGGGAATAGGCCTTGTTACAGCCCTCGAACTGCGGCGGAGCAGGGTGGGACGTGTCACACGCTGCCACCAAGCCTTGGAGCACGTCGTGCCACATCCCCCAGCCCTGGCACGTCTGCCAGGGACACACAGCTCACCTCCCAGCACGCCTGCCCTCCTCAGTGCATCCTCACACCGTGGCACAGCCCTTCAGCATGGGCTTGTGCCACCTCCCTCTGTCCCATGGTAGCCCCTCAAGGCATCCCCAAGGGAAACCCCAAACTGGGATTGGCAGAAACACCCAGCTCCCCATCCTGAATTAAATTCAGGAACATATTCCAAAGTGTGGGACAACGCTGGGGCAATGTGACTCTGGGTTTGGATGGGATTTTGGGAAGAAATTCCTCCCTGTGAGGTTGGGCAGGCCCTGGTGCAGAGAATCTGTGGCTGCCCCATCCCTGGAAGTGTCCAAGGCCAGGTTGGACAGGGCATGGAGCAGCCTGGGACAGTGGAAGTTGTCCCTGTCCATGTCAAGGGGTGGGATGGGATGAGCTTTAAGGTGTCTCTAACCCAAAATATTCCAGGATTTCACAAGCCCCATACCTGTACCCACCTGCTGCCCACCCCCTTCTGCCACCCGGGCTCCAGCTGCTACACTCGTGTGGGAAATGAAAATTCTTAAAACTTGACAGAAGGCTCATACAGTGTGCATTTGTATGTAAACTTTGAGGTAAGAAATGTTGATTTAGAAATGCTATGGAACAGGACAGACATTGTTGAGAGAGAAATTAAACTAGAAATAAGTTTTAGAAGACGGTCTTGTAAATAAGACTAGGTACTTTAGAGAAATAGAACTGTGAAAGATGGATTGTAGTAGGACTTACAAGGGGTAATTTTAGATGATAAAGGTATTTGTGGTTTGGTGTAAAATCTGATATTCCAGGAAATGCTTATAGTGTGTTGTAATTAAGAAATAATTAGCTTCTGATTGTGATGGCACGAATTATAACATCTATATTGTCCCACCCTTCTCATAAGACTGAAAATGGAATACAAGTTTTTAAAATGCCTCTCAGTTACCCCACCTCTGAGTCAAAAAAGAGCATAATCTGACACACCTGTACCCCTCCCATGCTCTCCCCTGTCCCCCCTTGCTCTGGATTGCAAGGTAATGTGTGTTTTATTTGCCATCCGTCAGAGGTGGGGCATTATCTGCTGCTCATTGGGCAGTTTTCTTTCTCTCTTGTACAACCAATCCTCCCTCCAAGAGATATCTGCTGGTAATGGGCCATTAATTATTAATTATCTCCTGTTCATGGGCCATTGAGTGTCACTGCACGACTGATAAAATTCCATAATCCATTGGGAGATGCTCCGCCCAGGGGAGGAGCCAAGCATTCCTACCTGGATAGAATCTGAGATTTCAAACATTCCTGCCTGGATACAATCTGAGATTCTGGGACAGCAGAGCAGCTTCTCCACTGCATTCCCAGAGGAGCAGCTGCCTCTTCCACTGGATCTTCAGAGGAAGACTACACCCTTCTCCAGGATCCCTGCTCCAGCAGAACCACACCTG
>NW_024363272.1:340664-378790 GCF_014805655.1 Passer montanus | reverse complement strand
TGGGATTGCAAACCTTCCTGCCTGGATAGATTCTGCGATGTCGAGCATTTCTGCCTGGATAGAACCTGAGATTCTGGGACAGCAGAGCAGCTTCTCCACTGCATTCCCAGAGGAGCAGCTGCCTCTTCCACTGGAACTTCAGAGGAAGACTACACCCTTCTCCAGGATCCCTGCTCCAGCAGAACCACACCTGACACTCCAGGAGGGCTGCAGCCACAATTCCAACTGGGCTGCTACCAACAGGGTACCAGGTTGTGTTCTGACTCTGCCAGTGTTGTTTTGATTTACTGCATTGTTTATTCTATATTTTCATTTTCTTCCCTAATAAAGAACTGTTATTCCTGCTCCCATATTTTTGCCTGAGAGCCCCTTAATTTCACATTTATAACAATTCAGAGGGAGGGGGTTTCCATTTTCCATTTCAGGGGAGGCTCCTGCCTTCCTTAGCCCACCCCTGTCTTTCCAAACTGAGACACCCCTCATCCTCCCAGCCCAGCCAGGATTTTGGAGGAGTTTTTGGCATCTCACCGTGCACTTGTGAGGCTTCTCGCCCGTGTGGCGCCGCATGTGCACCACCAGCATGTACTGAGCCTTGAAGGGCCTCTGCTCCCGCGAGCACGCTGCCCAGTGGCACACGAACTCCTTCTTCTCGCCGTGGATGTGCTCGTTGTTGATGTGCTGGGGAGGGAGAGCGGCGTCACTGGGGGCACTGGGGAGGGGGCGAGGGACGGGGGCATGCAGGATGCCAGGGGAGAAAGGGATGGAGGGATTGGGAGAGGAGTGGGGTGGGAGAAAGGGACACAGGAGAAACTGGGATGGGAGAAAGGGACACATGAGAGACTGGGATGGGAGAAGGGGACACAGGAGGGACTGGGATGGGAGAAAGGGACATTGAGGTATTGCGATGGGAGAAAGGGATACAGGGAGACTGGGATGGGAGAAAGGGGGTGGAAGGATTGGGGTGGGAGAAAGGGACATGGACAGACTGGGATGGGAGAGAGAGACATTGAGGGATTGGGATGGGAGAAAGGGATACAGGAGGGATTGGGATGGGAGAAAGGGATACAGGAGGGACTGGGATGGGAGAAAGGACATGGACAGACTGGGGTGGGAGAAAGGAATACAGGAGGGACTGGGGTGGGAGAAAGGGGATGGAGGGACTGGGAGAGAACTGGGATGGGAGAAAGGGACATTGAGGGATTGCGA
The DNA here is from genome assembly GCF_014805655.1 of Passer montanus. NCBI lineage: Eukaryota > Metazoa > Chordata > Aves > Passeriformes > Passeridae > Passer > Passer montanus. The sequence goes on along the minus strand of NW_024363272.1, from coordinate 377,584 downwards.
TGGGAGAAAGGGATACAGGAGAGACTGGGATGAGAGAAAGGGACATGGACAGACTGGGATGGCAGAAAGGGACACAGGAGAGACTGGGATGGGAGAAAGGGGATGGAGGGATTGGGAGACGAGTGGGGTGAGAGAAAGGGACATGGACAGACTGGGATGGCAGAAAGGGAGACAGGAGAGACTGGGATGAGAGAAAGGGACATGGACAGACTGGGATGGCAGAAAGGGACACAGGAGAGACTGGGATGGGAGAAAGGGGCATGGACAGACTGGGATGGAGAAAGAGATACAGGAGAGACTGGGGTGGGAGAAAGGGACATTGAGGGACTGGGATGGCAGAAAGGGACCTACAGGAGAAACTGGGATGGCAAAAGAGACACAGGAGAGACTGGGATGGGAGAAAGGGACATGGACAGACTGGGGTGGGAGAAAGAGATACAGGAGAGAAGTGGGATGGGAGAAAGGGACATGGACAGACTGGGATGGGAGAAAGGAACACAGGAGAGACTGGGATGAGAGAAAGGAGATGGAGGGATTAGGAGAGAACTGGGATGGGAAAAAGAGATACAGGAGAGACTGGGACAGAAGAAAGGGACACAAGAGAGACTGGGATGGGAGAAAGGGACATGGACAGACTGGGATGGGAGGAAGAGATACAGGAGAGACTGGGGTGGTGGAAAGGGACAAAGTGGGACTGGGATGGCAAGTGCAGGCACCAGAGTTTGGGGGAGAACAGGTCAGGTGGTGTTTGGAGGAGGCAGAGAATGCAGGGGATGTTTGAGGGATACTCTGGGAGGTCCAAGAGCAGCCAGAGGGGTCAAGGTGGTCCAAAGGATGGTCAGGGGGATACAGGAGAGTTGGAGAAAAGAAAGCTGGAGCAAAGGAGGGAGTCTGGAAGAACAGGGATGCACATCCCTCCCTTCCCAGGAGGGAACTTCCAGCATCATGGTGAGTTCCCAGGGATGGTTGGGAGGAAGAATCACGAGCTGATCCAGGGAGATGTTACCCAGCAGCCTGAGGGCAGATTTTGGGGTGGGAGCACCTTGGGAGCCCCTGACTCACGTGCACCAGCTGCTCCTGTGTGTCGAACTCCTTGGCACAGCCATCCCAGTAGCAGTTGGTCTCATACACAGCCTCACACTCGGGTTTGCCATCCTCCTTCTCCAGCTCTTCCCGCACATCCAGCATGCCCAGCAAGGGGTCCTGGGGGGCACGGGCAGGTGAACACACCCAGGTGAGCCCACGGGAGTGGGGAGTGGGGGGATCTGATGGCCTGGGATGTACCTGGGTGCCTGTGGATGCTGGGCTGGAGATGTCACCCTCAGATCGCTCCTCTGGGAATTTGGCACTCAGGGGGCTGCCCAGGCTCCACTCCAGCTTCAGCTGCTGCCAGGGCAGGGAAGCAGGAAGCAGTCAGCAGGGAGATGGGCACCGGAACAGCACTTACATGGACGCACAGCTCACATGGACACGGCTCACTTACTTGGAACCCCACTCACAGGGAGCTCTTTCACAGGGAACCCCACTCACAGGGATCCCCTTTCACATGGAACCCCACTCACACAGATCCCTCTCACATGGATCTCCTCTCACGGGGATCCCTCTCACATGGATCCCCGTTCACAAGGATCCCAATCACACAGATCCCTCTGACACAGATCCCTCTCACAGGAATCCCTTCCCACATTGATTCCCCCTCACACAGATCCCTCTCACACAGATCTCACTCTCATGGATCCCCTCTTTCCCAGGGATCCCCCACACCTGGCAGTGTTTCTGTGCCCCTCTCTCCTTAATCCCCCCATACCTGGCAGTGTTTCTGTGCCCCTCTCTCATTAATCCCCCCATACCTGGCAGTGTTTCTGTGCCCTTCTCTCATAAATTCCCCATACCTGGCAGTGTTTCAGTGCCCCTCTCTCATTAATCCCCCCACACCTGGCAGTGTTTCTGTGCCCCTCTCTCATTAATCCCCCCATACCTGGCAGTGTTTCAGTGCCCCACGAGCAGGCTGGTGCTGCAGCAGCCCCGGGCGCGTGGCCCCTCTCTCATTAATCCCCCCACACCTGGCAGTGTTTCTGTGCCCCTCTCTCATTAATCCCCCCATACCTGGCAGTGTTTCAGTGCCCCACGAGCAGGCTGGTGCTGCAGCAGCCCCGGGCGCGTGGGCAGCTCGTGGGAGCTGCAGGCTGGGGGAGGCGTGTACAGGTGCCCTTGGCCCTTCTGCTGCCCAGGTGGGCTCTGGTACCCCAGGGACGGGCTGTGGAGAGCAGAGGGACAAGCGGGTGACACCGTCAGGCGACAACAGCGAGGTCTGAATCCTCCCTTCCCCACCATCCCACCCTGCTCCCAAGGTGGGAAGGGGCACTCAGCGCCCCGCCAGCTGCCAGGGGGCGAGGGCAGGTGCCCACCTGATGGTGCTGATGGACAGGTGACCGTAGGAGCCGCCGGCAGAGGCACAGCGAGAGTTGATGAAGGCCACCAGGGAGTTGGGGGAAGTGCGGATCACGGTCTGCAGGTCGATGCTGGAGTCGGACAGAGGGGAGATGGACAGTGCCCGCTTCTTGCCCAGCTTTCCTGCACCGCGGGGCGTGGAGAACCGGGAGCCTGGGGGGGCAGAGCGGGGGGCACTGCCCTCAGCAAGGTCCTGAGGGGGTTGGAGGTACCCCAAGGACACACCCCCGGTGTTTGGAGGCTGCAGGAGTGCCCCGAGTGTGCCATTCACTTCGGGTTTGATACAGAGAGATGTTTAACCCCTCTACGGAATCCCCCCTGCCCCACGGCCCCCCAAAACCGGAGACTCACCATCACCAGGGTGCTCAGCTCCTGGTGCCAGCCCGTACCCGCGGTGCCCGGGCTGGTGGCACACGGGGAAATCGAGCCCTGGAGGGGGGAGAACAGGAGGGCTGGGTGTGGGACAGGGACCCCCGGAGCACCCCTGACCTCCGGGGGGGGTGCACGGGGATCCTGGAGCCCCCACCGTGACCCACCTGGCGGTCCCGGGGCGGCGGGGGCCGGTCCGTGCGGGGGGTGCAGGCAGCAGTGCTCGCTGTAGCCGGCGGCCGGGGGTCCCGCGGGGTCGAACATGTCGCGGTGGGGCCCGGGGGTGGCTCAGGGGCACATCGGGGTGGCGGCGGGGCCCGGGGGGCGGCGGGGCCCGGGGGGGACCTGGGGAGGGGGAGAGGTTGGGTTTGGCCGCCAGGGGGCGCCACAGCACGCGGGACCCGGGGCTGGAATTAAACTGAAATCCGAGAGATTTGGGGATACTGGGGAGAAATTCCTCCCTGGGAGGGTGGGCATGCCCTGGAACGGGGTGCTCAGAGAAGCTGTGGCTGCCGCCGGAATCCTGGAAGTGTCCAAAGCCAGGCTGGACGGGGCTCGGAGCAACCTGAGGTAGTGGAAGGTGTCCCTGCCTACGGTTTGGGTCGGAACGTGACTTTAAGGTTCCTTCCAACCCAAACCATTCCGGGATTCTATGAAATGGAAAAGCGAGGCACAGCCGGAACCATCCCCGGGCCAAGGCCCAGAGCTGGCTCCTTTACTCCTCCCTTCCCAGGGATTCTCCAGCGTTTGCAGGTCCCACCCAGCCCTGCCTCGCCCGCGGGTCCCCACCCTGCCCGCAGGTCCCCACCCTGCCCTGTCCCACCCACGCATCGCGCCCCTGCCACGGGGCTCAGCCCAGCCCCCTGCCTGTGGGGTCCTGCCCTGAGCTTGTTCCCCCCCACCCGGGGCCACCATTCCGCCCCAAATCCACCCCAACCCCCTGGTCCCCCCACTCCTGGTCCTTGTCCTGCCCCCCAGCTCCATCTCCATGCAGAGCCACCCTCCTGAGCCCACCCATTCCCACCCCCCCGCTCCCTGTCCCGCCCCAAAACCCCGAGGGGCGACACAGGAGCGGGAGAAGCCACCACAGGTTGGGTGGCGCTGGGAACAAGAGCTGCCTCCCCCTTCCCTTTGAGACGCGGGGAATCGCCCCCGAACAAGGGGTCTGGGGGAGTGGGAGCCCCTCACCCCGCTGGGAAAAGCGCTGGGTTGCGTTGGGAGCCGGGGGGGCGAGGGGGGCAGCAATTCTTCCGCATGAGTTGCCCCTTTGAAAGCTCGTCCAGGGGCTTTGTGAACGTGTCAGGCACGAAGAATGGAGGGAGGGGGGCAGCGGGGCAGGCACAGGGGAGGGGGCTGCCCAGGAAGGTGGTGGAATTTGGGGGGGAAAGGGGGAACAGAGAGCAGGAGGAAACAGGGGGCAGAGAAGGGGGTCTCACCTGTCCCCTGAGCCTGGCAGGAGAGTTTGGGGCTCTCAACCTCCTGACGGGGCTAAGGAGGTGTGCAAAGCCTTCCCCCAAAGTTTGTGGGGTTATGGGGTGACCCCAGCCCGCTGTGCACGCTGCTGCTCAGGTGTGAGCACACAAACAGCAGAAAGGTGCGCGTGTTTGGGTGAAAAATTCTCCAAACCTGACCCAAAACTCACACAGATCCTTTAAAGTTCGCATCTACATACAAAAAATCCTGAAAAAATCCCTTAAAGTTTGCATCTCTATACAAACTTTAAGATAAAACCCACTAACTTTGAAACGAGATAAACATTGTTAAAAGAGAAATAAAACTAGAAACGAATTTTGAACAATTAAAAACACATTATAAGCCAAGAAATGCTTCTAATGCATTGTAATTAAGAAATAGTTGGCTTCTGATTGTGATGAATTAGAACATCTGTATTGTCTCACCCTCCACACGAGACTGAAAATGGAATAAAAGTTTTTAAAACACCTCTCAGTTGCCCCATATTTGGGTCAGAAAAGAGAAAAATCCAACAAATGTGCACCTGGGAGGTGATGGGGGTTGAGTTCAGCAAATGCCCACCTCCCCCTCCCCACAACCTGAGCGCCCTGGGGAGCCCCAGCCCTGTCCCCCTGCCCTGGGCAGCCCCAGGTCACACACCTGGCACACCTGTGTGACAGGGGACACGCACAGAGCTCTGCATGAGCAGGGAGAGAGCTCAGAGCTCATCCTGCCCCTCGAGCAGGGACATTTCCACTGCTCTGGGACATTTCCAGGCTTCCACACACGTGTGCCCAGCGTGAGGACACACAGGTACAGCAGATTTCACACTTTTCCCACCTCAGAACCCCTGATTTTCACACCACCTCTCTCTCCAGGGCTCTGCCCCCCTTTTTTCCCCTCCCAGCACCCCCTGTGCCAGCCCTGGAGCACACACATGTGTGACAGCAGCACAGGTACAGCCGAGGGAACACACACAGAGCTCTGCATCAACAGGGAGAGAGCTCAGAGCTCATCCTGCCCCTCGAGCAGGGACGTTTCCACCAGCCCAGGTGGCTCCAAACTGCTCTGGGACATTTCCAGGCTTCCACACACGTGTGCCCAACGTGAGGACACACAGGTACAGCAGATCTCACACTGCCCCACCTCAGCACCCCTGATTTTCACACCACGTCCCTCCCTGGGGCTGTGCCCCCCCTTTTTTCCCCTTCCAGCACCCCCTGTGGGGGCTCTGCCCCCTCCTCCTGCGAGTGTGGGGGTCCCACCGTGCTGAGGCAGCGCTGGGTGAGGTGGGGAGGGGTCTGCTGAGCACAGCCAGCCTGGCTAGGTGGGTGCCAGGTGGGTGCCAGGTGCCATCCCCCAATCCCCCACATCCTCACAGCTCAGCACACCACCCCAAAACCACCCCAAAAAAAACCACGGGATGCTCCCCCCAACGCCGCGGGGCCCACAGGGGCTCCCCAAACCTCGGCGGCCCCCCGAGCCGAGGGGGCTGGCCGGGGCTGGGAGCGCTGGGAAGGGACGGGAAGCGATGGGAAGCACGCGGAGCCCCGGCCACCGCCGCGCTGCCTCCCCCGCCGGCCGCACACCGCCGCGGCCCACCCAAGTCGCAGCCTTTGGGCATAAATTTGAGAGCCAGGCGCAGGCGGGATGAGGGGAATCTTCCCTCGCTCCGCTCCTGCCAAGAAACTCAAACTGAAACACATTCCTGCTGCTCCCTGCCAAGAAAACCAGGAGCGCGGCCAGCGGCGGCAGCGCTCGGAGCGGCGCTGGCTCCAGACGCCCCAGCGAGGAGCGGGAGGGGGGTCAGGGCTGGCCGCCCCCTCCCCCGCCAGCTCCTCGCCGTGTGTTTGCTGCAGACACACCGAAAAGCTGTCATCTGGCTCCAGTTTCCTGAGGACAGCGCGGAACGGGGGCGGGGGGAGAGGGGAGAGGGGACCCCACCGCACCCTAAACGGGACAGACCCCCCCCATCGAGCACCCCAGGATGGCACAGACCCCCCCCTTGAACACCCCATGACACTGCAGACCCCCACCACACCCTGGACAGGACAGACCCCTCCTCGAGCACCCCAAGACGGGACAGGCACCCCCCCCTTGAGAACCCTAAGATGGGGAAGACCCCCACCACACCCTAGACGGGACAGACCCCACCTCGAACATCCCATGATGGGGCAGACCCCCACCACACCCTAGACAGACCCCCCTCGAACATCCCATGATGGGGCAGACTCCCCCTCAGCTCCCTGGAAGGGACAGAAAGCAGGGGAAGGGGATGGGGGAGGTGGTGGGGGGGGTCGTGGTGACAGCGAGGGGTGCTGGGGCAGCGGTGGTGGGGGGCACAGGTGGGCGCTGGCAGCCCGGGGACACCCGAGGAGGAGGAGGCTGCAATTCCCCCCTCCCCAGCACCCCAAGATGGGGCAGACCCTCACCTCAGCTCCCTGAATGGGACAGACCCCCCCTCGACCACCCCAAGACACTGCAGACCCCCACCGCACCCTAAACGGGACAGACCCCCCCCATCGAGCACCCGTGCGTGGGGCTGCTGGCAGCGCCTGGGTGAACACACGTGTTTTCTGCGTGCGTGAGGGGGGATTTGGGGTTTGGGGGGTGATGGAGGGATGGGGATGGTGGGGGGGTGGGAGGAGAGAAACTCAAAATCGAGGAGTGGTGGGAGGAGAGAAATCCAGAATTGAGGAGTGGGGGGGGAGCAGAGACACCCCAAAACTGCTGGGAGGTGGGAACAGAGAAACCCAAAATCAAGGAGTGGTGGGAGCAGAGAAACCCAAAAATCGAGGGGTGGTGGGAGGAGAGAAACCCCAGATTTGAGGAGTGGGGGGAGAAGAGACATCCCAAAAACGCTGGGAGGTGGGAACAGAGAAACCCCAAAATTGATGGGAGGTGGGAACGGAGAAACCCAAAATCAAGGAGTGGCGGGAGGAGAGACACTCCAAAATCGAGGAGTGGTGGGAACAGTGACACCCAAAATTGAGGGGTGGTGAGAGAAGAGACAGCCCAAACCAGAAGGGAGATGGGAGCAGAGACACCCCAAAATTGAGGGTGATGGGAGCAGAGAAACCTCAAAACTGATGGGAGGTGGGAGCAGAGAAACACAAAATTGAGGGGTGGTGGGAGAAGAGACACCCCAAAACCGCTGGGAGGTGGGAGCAGAGAAACACAAAATTGAGGGGTGGTGGGAGAAGAGACACCCCAAAACCGCTGGGAGGTGGGAGCAGTGACACCCCAAAACTGATGAGAGGTGGAAGCAGTGACATCCCAGTATCAAGGGGTGGTGGGAGCAGAGAAACCCAAAATTTAGGAGTGGTGAGAGCAGAAACACCCCAAAATTGAGGAGACGTGGGAGAAGAGACACCTCAGAATTGAGGAGTGGTGGGAGCAGAGAAACCCAAAAATCGAGGAGTGGTGGGAACAGAAAAACCCCAAAATTGAGGGGTGATGGGAGCAGAGAACCCCAAAATCGAGGGGAGGTGGGAGCAGAGAGAACAGGCAGGTGTCCTGCACGGGGGGAAAAAGGGGGAACACAGCCCCGGGCAGGGAGCTGGTGTGAAAATCTGGGGGTGCTGAGGTGGGGACAGGGACAGGCAAGGGTGGGCTGGTGTGACAGGGCCAGCCATGGTGGGGACACCCCCCAGAGACCCCTGGGCACCCTTTTATGAGGAGAGCCAGGCTCTGTGCTGGGGTAGGTGAACCCCAACAGCCCCAAAGCCACCGACCCTAAACCCGACCCTAAACCTGGCCTGCAAATGCCGTGGCTGCCAGGGGATGCTCGCTTGTGCCAGCACAGTCGGGGGGACACGGGGACACATCCCAGCTGCCAGCCAGGGCAGGGGTCTGCCAGGCCCCCTCCCACCCTCCCTGGAGCTGCACAGACCTGGAGACCCCCCCGTGAGGATCTCCAACTCCTTTTGAGCTCAGCCTGGGCTGGGAACCGCTTCTCCCGACCCCGCATCTTCCTGGGCTCTGCCTGCACAAGGGGAGGTGTGGAACCCCCCGCCGGCCCTCCCCGAGCTCCCCCCGCCCCCTTAGGCCGGGCTTTAGGAGCGGCCCAGCCCCTCGGCGTGGGGCAGCTAATCTGCCCAGGAGCGCGGCTCCACAAAGAGCATCGCTTCAGGTTCAGGGGGTCTGAAAGGGGACGACTCAGGGTCATGATCCCGTGCTGGTGGGGGCTGCCAAGCTCGTTCCAAGGTGGTCCCCGGCCTGGAAAAGCTGAGGCAAGGAGGAACCAGCTTCATTTGTGCTGGTGCAGAGGGAAAGGAGCAGACACTTCACTGCCAGGACAGACCTGGGACATCCCAGGCTCCATCCTCCCTCTCCCAGCCCTGTCACACATCCTCATTCCCCAGCCAGAAATCCCAAAATTCTTCTCTGCCCTTTGCAGCGCTCGCAGGGAGGATCAGAAATCCCTCCCCAGCCCACCCACGCCTCCAGGCGTCCCCCAGCACCCCCAGTGCCACATCTCAGGGGGCAAAACCATCTCCCCCTGTGTCCCATGTGCACCCAGATCCAGCCAGGGCCGTGCACTGACACGTCCCTGGGCGTGTTAACACACGCTGACACACGTGTGCTCCGGGGGAGGAGAGGAGAGGCAGGGATAACCCACAAAGGGGGGCTGCAGAGAAGGGATTCCCAGCCCTCCACCACAGCAGAGCTGCTCAGGAAGCCGTGGCAGGCCAGGCAGGGTGGGGGGGCTCCATAGGTGGTCCCCAGGCAGGCGGGAGACCCTCGGTGCACGTTGTTTGCTTTGGCCCCCCGGCACAAGCTGCCCCCCAAATCACCCCCCTAAAGCCACATCCCTGGCCCACACCTCCACCAGGCTGGAGGCTGGGTGGGGGGCAAGGTTTTGGGGTGGAGGTGAGGGGGGCACGCACATGGCAGCAGCTGCTGGAAGGAATTTTTATGCTTCCCTCTTCCTCCTCCCCGGCGCTGGAGGGAAGCAACAACACGGAACATGTGGGACCCATAAAATCCCAGCTCTGAGTCACGGCTGTGGGAGCCCCTGGCAGGCACCACTCCCTCCCCTGGCATCGGGAACGGTCCCCATCCCGGCTGGGCAGGCTGGGGACATCCTGGACATCCCAAGGGATCGGAGGTCAGACGTGACGAGCGGCAAAATCCATCCTCTGACCGCAGCCAGGGGCCTGACACTGAACTGCTCCTGCTGCGTCCTGCAGGGCTCACCCAAGGATGGGAGCAGGAGGGTGAGGATGAGGATGAGGATGAGGATGAGGATGACACTGAGCCTGTTCCTGCCCCAAGAACCCCATCCTGCAGGATTCCCCCGAGGATGGGAACAGGGGGATGAGGATGAGCCTGACACTGAGCCTGTTCCTGCTCCATCCTGCAGGGCTCACCCAAGGATGGGAGCAGGAGGGTGAGGATGAGGATGAGGATGAGGATGAGGATGAGGATGAGGATGAGGATGAGGATGAGGATGAGCCTGCTCCCACCCCAACAGCCTCATCCTGCAGGATGCCCCCAAGGATGGGAGCAGGAGGATGAGGATGAGCCTGAGCCTGAGACTGAGCCTGTTCCTACCCCAACAACCCGATCCTGCAGGATTCAACAGCCCCATCCTACAGGATTCCTCCAAGGATGGGAACAGGAGGATGAGGATGAGGAAGAGCCTGACACTGAGTCTGTTCCTACCCCATCCTGCAGGATTTACCCAAGGATGGGAGCAGGAGGATGAAGATGACACTGAGCCTGTTCCCACCCCAACAACTCCATCCTGCAGGATTCTCTCGAGGATGGGAGCAGTAGGATGAGGATGAGGATGAGGAAGAGCCTGACACTGAGCCTGTTCCTGCCCCAAGAATCCCATCCTGCAGGATTCAACAGCCCCATCCTCCAGGATTCCAAGGATGGGAACAGGAGGATGAAGATGACACTGAGCCTGTTCCTACCCCAAGAACCCCAACCTGCAGGATTCCAAGGATGGGAGCAGGAGGATGAGGATGAGCCTGAGCCTGTTCCTACCCCAACAACCCCACCCTGCAGGATTTCACAGCCCCATCCTGCAGGATTCCCCCGAGGATGGGAACAGGGGATGAGGATGAGCCTGACACTGAACTGCTCCTGCTCCATCCTGCAGGGCTCACCCAAGGATGGGAGCAGGAGGGTGAGGATGAGGATGAGGATGACACTGAGCCTGTTCCTGCCCCAAGAACCCCATCCTGCAGGATTCCCCCGAGGATGGGAACAGGGGATGAGGATGAGCCTGACACTGAACTGCTCCTGCTCCATCCTGCAGGGCTCACCCAAGGATGGGAGCAGGAGGGTGAGGATGAGGATGAGGATGACACTGAGCCTGTTCCTGCCCCAAGAATCCCATCCTGCAGGATTCAACAGCCCCATCCTCCAGGATTCCAAGGATGGGAACAGGAGGATGAAGATGACACTGAGCCTGTTCCTACCCCAAGAACCCCAACCTGCAGGATTCCAAGGATGGGAGCAGGAGGATGAGGATGAGCCTGAGCCTGTTCCTACCCCAACAACCCCACCCTGCAGGATTTCACAGCCCCATCCTGCAGGATTCCCCCGAGGATGGAGCAGGGACATGTGCAGGACCCAGAAGCGGCTCTGGCACCGCTGAAGGATGGGACACACAACAGGAATCCTGTTAATCTGTGGGATTACCTTTGGCTTGACACGCTGAGCACGGAGCACCCTTGGGGATTTAGGGATTTATTGGGGCAGGAGACCTCTCTGCCTGCTGGGAGGTGGAGGTGTGAGTGTCCTCAGGCTGTTCCCAAAATCCCGAGCCATGATTTGCCTGCTGGGATCCATTTGTCTCACCTGAAATATCTGGTGTTGGTGGCTTGTTCCTTGGCTGGAGACTTGCTCTGTCCCCACACAGCAGCTCCAGCCCCTCTAGGATGTCCTCTGCCACCCCAGTGCCACCAGCCACACTCTGCTTCCAGAAATCCTGGCCAGGACTTGGTCAGTGGGGTTCTCACACCTGGAAACATCCCCCAGCCTCACCCTGGATGCAGCAGAGCTGAAACCCGACTCTGTTTTGTGATTGTTCCCACTCTGAGGCAGCTCTTTCATTTATGTTTATTTTATCAGCTGCTCACCTTGCTGTCCTGCAGCTTCCCAAGGGTCTGGATGTGCCACAAGGATTGGGGTGAGCTCACTGTGCTCCTGTGGGAACCCTCAGTCCCACGATGGACCAGGCCCTGAACAAAAATCCCACCTGGATTTTGTTGGGGATCCCACAAAATCCCAAAAATCCTACCTGGGAGTGGCATCCAAACACTCCCTGAAGTGAGCACGGTGTGTGCAGGTCCAGGAGATGTGAGGACGTGAGCAGCAGCTTGGAAGGGTGGGAAGAGCAGTGCTGCCCCTGGATGATGGGCTGGCACCTGTGGGATGTCCCCAACAGCGTCCCAGGAGCACTGGGTGACAGACAGGATGTCCCCAGTATTATCCCAGGAGCAGTGGGTGAAGAGCAGGGTGTCCCTAACAGTGTCCCAGGTGCAGAGAGGATGTCCCCAGCAGTGTCCCAGGAGCACTGGGTGAAGGGCAGGGTGTCCCCAAGTGTTCCAGGAGCACTGGGTGACAGACAGGGTGTCCCAAACATTATCCCAGGTGCACTGGGTGAAGGGCAGGGTGTCCCCAAGTGTTCCAGGAGCACTGGGTGACAGACAGGGTGTCCCCAACAGTGTCCCAGCATCAGTAGGTGAAGGGCAGGGTGTCCTCAACATTCTCCCAGATGTGCTGGGTGACAGACATGGTGTCCCCAAGTGTCCCAGGTGCACTGAGTGAAGAGCAGGGTGTCCCCAGCAGTGTCCCAGCATCACTGGGTGAAGGGCAGGATGTCCCTAAGTCCCTAAAGGTGTCCCAGGCTCTCTGGGTGACAGACAGGATGTCCCCAATGGTGTCCCAGGCTCTCTGGGTGAAGGGCCCTCATTTCTTCCAGCCACCTGCCCGTGGAACCAGGGAGTCATTAAGGCTGGAAAAGCCCTCCAAGATCATCAAATCCAACCCAAACCCAGCGCTGACACCAGCCAGTGTCCCCAAGCACCACATCCACATGACTTTTGAACAATTCCAGGGATGGCCAATCCACCACTGCCCTGGGCAGCTGTGCCAGTGCCTGATCACCCTCCCGGTGAAGGAATTTCCCTTAATATCCAATCTGAACCTGTTGTGCTGCAGCTTCCCGGGTTCTGGAGAGCGAGGAGCGGGTCCCGAGCTCCCCGCCCGCCTCTCGCAGCCTGTCCCGCCCGGACGGAGCGTCACAAGGTGTCCGTGCTGACTCACTCCGGGATGGAAACTTCTCTCCTCCAGGGAGATCCTCGCAGCTCAGCCAGCTCCGGCACGGAGTTTATTCCACCACCTCCCACCACACCGGCCCTGGGGGCCCGGAGAGGCTCGGCTCCCTCGGTTTTGTGATGGAAAAGACCCCGGAGTGTGGGGGAGATGAGGATCTCCCCAAGCGACCAGACCCTGTCCCGCACAGAGGCAGCCTCTGCCTCAGCTGGACGCAGCAGGAAAACTGGAAAGCTTTCCTAGGTCTGAATTTCTGAAGAAACTTCATCCAGCTGCTTCCTCCTCCCTTCCCCCAAACCTCAGTGCCCACCCGCATCCATCAGCTCAGGTTTGGCACAGGCAGAAGAGCAGGAGGAAACTCCTGGAGTCAGGGGGTTCAGCAACATCTGCCGGGTCCCCAAATCGCTCCCAGGGCTGGGAGCGGGACCCCAGCTGTGGCTGGAGGATCCAGTGGTTTCCCAGTCGCCAAACACAGCGTTGGAATGCCACAGCCATTCCTCAGCCGCCTTCTCTCTGTCCTCACCAACCTCCCAGGAGAGGCTGCAGCCCTCGGAGCGCCAGCGCCGTGCTGGGCGTCCCCAAATTCCCCCCAAATTCCCCCAAATTCCCCCCAGATTCCACAGGCATCGCTCAGCTCCGTCCTCCCCATCCTCTCGGGAGAGGCGCAGCCCCCACGCCGTCACCGCAGCGCCGAGTGCCATCACACGGCCTGGCAGGACATCAGGGGGCCGGGAGCACCCGGTTATGGCCGTGCCAACCCCGCGGAGCCGTGCCAGGGCCCCGGGAACAGCGGGTGCTGCCGGCGGGGTCCATCCGGCCGCTGCGGCCCTGGGGCCACCCCCGTGCCCTGCCACCTCTCCGGGCTCCCGAGCCCCACGAGGCGGCTGCTGGAGCTCCGCGGGCACCGCGACACGAGGCTCAGGGTGCCCAGGGGCTGGCAGGGTGGGTGGCACAGCTGGCACAGCCCCCCGGGACAATCCTGCGGCTGCTGCGTCACCGCGGCCGGGACAGCAACTTTCACTTGGTTGCTGCTCCCCTAGTCCAACATCCCCAATCCAGGCAGAGCCGGCAGCACCCAGTAACACCCAGTAGCACCCAGTAACATCCACCACCACCCAGCAGCACCCAGCAGCACCCAGCAGTCCTCAGAGCCCCCCAGCTCCGAAGCAGCCTCTCCCTCCCGGAGCTGCGAGCGGCTCCACCGGGCCGGTGCGGCCGCCCCAGCCCACCCACACACCGAGCCGACCTCCCACCCACCGGGCGCTCCGAGCGCGGCGGGAGCGTGCGGACGTGGGCGGGAGCACGAGGGGACGTGACGGGGCACGCGTGGGGCTCATCCCCTCCGCCCGCCCCGCGTGGCCGGTCCCCCCACGCCGGGAGCCCCGGTGGGAGTCCCGGTTCCCCCGCGGAGCCCACGGGACGGCGCCGAGAGGGATCGGCGCCATCCCGGCAGCGAGAATGCCGCGGCCCGGACCCGCCCGACGGCTCCTACCTGCGGGGGGGCTCCGGGCGGCCCCGCGGCTCCGCGTGCCCCGTTCCCCCGGTGGCGGTGGCGGCGGGTCGGTGTGGGAGAGAAGCGGCACATCCAGGAGGGACGGCGGCGGCCGGGATGGGGCGGGACGGGACGGGACGGGACGGCGCCCCCCGCACTCCCCCGGCCCGCCCCGGGCGCCCGCAGTGAGTTACCGGAGCGCCGCGGGGGCGGCGGATCCCGGCGGGTCCCGCTCCGCCAACTGCGGCGGCGGCGCCGATCGCGCTCGGGACGGAGACCCCGGCCGGGAGCGGCGGCCCCGAAAACCCGGGATGGATCCGGGACACGCACGGCCCCGCGCCCGCGCGCGCCGGGCCCGCTCGCTCGCGGCCCGCGGGACCCCACGCGTGTCCGTGGGGAGCGCGGCGGGTCCCGCACGCTCCGAGCCACGCGGGGCCCGCGCACACGCGGGGGGGCCCCGCACGCGCGCACGGGGGTGGGGACACGCGTGGACAGGCGGTTCGGGCAGCGGGACGTGCGTGGGGGACCCCTGTGCGCGCGCACGGCGCTGCCCACTCGCGTCGGGGATCGCGCGTGACCGTGTCAGCACGCGCAGGGCGCACACGCGTGTGGCAAGAGCGGGCACGACCCACGCGGGGCGCGCAGCGCTCGTGGGGGGGACATTTTCCGCCCCACGCGCGGGGGCCGCAGCCCACGGGCACGCAGAGGCTGCCAGCCCACGACCACGCCCGGGGCACAGAGGGTGGCACGCACACGTGGTGGGCACAGCCCACGCCCGCGGGCACGCAGGGGGCACAGACAGCGACCCACGCACAATCAGGGGTCCAGCACACGCACACGCGGGCACGGCCCACGCGCGGGGGGGGTCGCAGGCTCCAGCCCACGCACACGCGGGTGCCGCGGGCGGTTTGCACGCACGAGCAGGGGACGCAGCCCGCACACAAACACGCGCGGGTGGCGGAGCCCACGAACACGCGGGGAGGACGCCCCGCAGCCCACGGACACGCACAGGAGGCACGGCAGGGGAGGCAGCAAGGATGCCACACGCACTCAGAGGGCAAAACACGCACCCACCGCGTGGCACTGCCACACCCACGCGGAGGGACACAGCCCACGCACACGCGCGGCCACGCTCCCACCCCCTAACCCTGACCCCAAAAATTAGAAATATTTCTTTGAAATAAACACCGCCCGTTCCGTTCCGCACACGCGGGGGGTGGGTCGCACCCTGGGGTCGCGCCCTGCAGCCCACGCACGCTCGTGGGACCCCTCCCACAGCCCGGGGGTCGCGGCCGGGGCCGTGCGGGGTCGGGAGCGGGGGGAGCGCGTGGGAGCGCAGCGCCCCCTGGCGGCGCCGGTGCCGCCCGGGACCGGGGCGAGCCCCGAGGGCGGCGGGGCCGCACCGGGCACCGCGCCGAGCCCGGAGCTGCTTACCGGGATTGCCCCGCCGGGAGCTCTGGTGTGGCTGGCATCGGCCTGTCCCCTGTCCCCCGGTGTCCCCCGCTGTCCCCGGTGTCCCCCCGGTGTCCCCGGTGTCCCCGGTTTCACGACACTCCCAGGGCCGGGGAGCAGCACGGGGACATCAGTGAGAGGATTTCAGGAGCCCTCCGCTCGCAGCCTGCAGAACCCATCCCCTGCCTCAGTTTCCCTCCCCACTGGCCCCGTCTGAGATCAGCTCCTTCCCTGCTGCCCCCTCCCCACGGCAGGGGGTGAGGAGGGGTCTCTGCTCCCCGGGGAGGGGTGGGGCAGTGAGGGGTGGGCAGGTGAGGGGTGGGCAGTGAGGGGTGGGCACAGGTGAGGGGTGGGCAGTGAGGGGTGGGCACAGGCCAGGGACTGCCCCCATCCCCGTTTTGTAACTGCCCCCATAAGCGGCTCAGCAGCTTTACCCCGCTGTGAGTGTGACCCCGGATAAGCTGCTCGGGGTCTGGGGATTTGCCCCGAGCCCACCCCCCCTCTCCTCACGGAACCATCTGCCCCAGGTCCCTTCTGCCAGCAGCTCCCAGCCCCTGGCTGTGGCCAACCCCCGGCAGCCCCTCGGAGCAGCTCCCACCGAGGGAATATCGCCCCCACCCCAGGAATAATGCCGCTCTCCCGTTTGGGAAAGTCCGAGCAGCTCAGAGCAGCCCAGGCGATGCCCCAGGTGAGGATTTGCCGGTGGCACCACGGCCAGCTCGGCTGCTCGCTGTGGGGGCAGCGTGTCAGTGTGTCAGTGAGCCAGCACGTCACACACCTGGGGGCTTGTTCTGCCCCCACACAGCAGCTCCAGCCCCTCCTGGGTGTTCTGTGCCACCAGCCACACTCTGCTTCCAGAAATCCTGGCCAGGACTTGGTCAGTGGGGTTCTCACACCTGGAAACATCCCCCAGCCTCACCCTGGATGCAGCAGAGCTGAAACCCGACTCTGTTTTGTGATTGTTCCCACTCTGAGGCAGCTCTTACATTTTATTTTATTTTAATTATTTTATTTTATATTTTATTTTATTTTATTTTATTTTATTTTATTTTATTTTATTTTATTTTATTTTTTTATATTTTATTTTATATTTATTTTATTCCATTCCATTCCATTCCATTCCATTCCATTTATTATTTCATTTTATTTTATTTTATCAGCTGCTCACCTTGCTGTCCTGCAGCTTCCCAAGGGTCTGGATGTGCCACAAGGATTGGGGTGAGCTCACTGTGCTCCTGTGGGAACCCTCAGTCCCACGATGGACCAGGCCATCCAACCCCTGAACAAAAATCCCACCTGGATTTTATTTGGGATCCCACAAAATCCCAAAAATCCTGCCTGGGAGTGGCATCCAAACACTCCCTGAAGTGAGCACGGCGTGTGCAGGTCCAGGAGATGTGAGGACGTGAGCAGCAGCTTGGAAGGGTGGGAAGAGCAGTGCTGCCCCTGGCACCTGTGGGATGTCCCCAACAGCATCCCAGGGCACACCCACACAGCAGCACCCACCCTGCCACGGGGAAAACAAAGCAAAACCTCCCTTGCTGGCGACAAAATCCACATTTGTGCTGCCTCGGTGGGTGCTGCACGCGCCTGGATGCATTCTGGGTTTTTGGGAGGGCAGCTCCACAGGCACCAAGCACATCCTGCAGGTTCAGCTCGCAGGTGGGCAGGGCAGCACGTGCCCCCAGGACCCGGCCGAGGCACCGCGCTGTGGCTTTTACCCCCAGCAGGGATATTTTGGGAGCTGCCGGGGGGATGCCCGCTGTGCTGGCTGATGAAAGCTGCCCTTTGCTCGCTGGCAGGGCCGAGCTGGGAAATCAGGGAGGTTTGTCCCCAGATAAAACAGCCCCAAAGTGAGCTTTGAGCGGGTGCTTGCACAACAGGGAGCTGGGGCAGAGTGTGGGATCTCGGCAGGGTGAGAAGGGGGCATTGCCTCCTGCTCCAGGAGCATCCCACCCCAAACGCTGCAGGACAGTCCCCATCACCCACCAGAGCTCCTGTAGGTGATGGGGTCACTGGTGGGAGCACACGAGGGGGACTGGGGAGGTGGGACATGGCCAGGGGCTTTGCAGTGGGGCCCAGGATTTGGGGTTTGGCATTTGAAATCACCCCCCTGGGAGGCAGAGGGACCAGAGCTCCGTTTGGGATTGCTGCAGGTGGGAATCAGCATCTCCCTGCTGGGACTCAGCTTTGCACTCCTCTCCAGTCCTCAGTGAGGCTGTACCTGATTTCCAGCCCCTGTTGGACTCCTGGGATCCCCATTTGCAGGCAGGACCTCATGAGCACACCAGGAGCCCCTCAAACCCCAGGGTGGCAGTGCCACGCAGCTCCTGTGCATCCCAGCCCCAGTGCCTGAGGGAGAGTCCCCATCACCCACCAGAGCTCCTGTAGGTGATGGGGTCACTGGTGGGAGCACACGAGGGGGACTGGGGAGGTGGGACATGGCCAGGGGCTTTGCAGTGGGGCCCAGGATTTGGGGTTTGGCATTTGAAATCACCCCCCTGGGAGGCAGAGGGACCAGAGCTCCGTTTGGGATTGCTGCAGGTGGGAATCAGCATCTCCCTGCTGGGACTCAGCTTTGCACTCCTCTCCAGTCCTCAGTGAGGCTGTACCTGATTTCCAGCCCCTGTTGGACTCCTGGGATCCCCATTTGCAGGCAGGACCTCATGAGCACACCAGGAGCCCCTCAAACCCCAGGGTGGCAGTGCCACGCAGCTCCTGTGCATCCCAGCCCCAGTGCCTGAGGGAGAGTCCCCATCACCCACCAGAGCTCCTGTAGGTGATGGGGTCACTGGTGGGAGAACACGAGGGGGACTGGGGAGGTGGGACATGGCCAGGGGCTTTGCAGTGGGGCCCAGGATTTGGGGCTTGGCATTTGAAATCACCCCCCTGGGAGGCAGAGGGACCAGAGCTCCCTTTGGGATTGCTGCAGGTGGGAATCAGCAGCTCCCTGCTGGGACTCAGCTTTGATGCTCCCACTGCAGAGCACCCCTCTCCAGTCCCCAGTGAGGCTGTACCTGATTTCCAGCCCCTGTTGGATTCCTGATTGCAGGCAGGACCTCGTGAGCACACCAGGAGCCCCTGAAACCCCACAGCTCCCAGGGTGGCAGTGCCACGCAGCTCCTGTGCATCCCAGCCCCAGTGCCTGAGGGATCTGGGCCCTTCTGGCCAAGCAGGACCCTCTCCCTCACCCCATCCTTGCAGGTGGCCCCGGGAAAAAGCAGCCAGAGCCTGGATTTTGCATTTCCACCCATTTATTTGGGAAGCTGCACCAAAATGTTGTGTAATAAATTAAAGCAGAGGCCGTGTGGGTGCATGAGGAAGGGGAAGGCAGAGTGGGATCTTTGGCAGAGAGGATGGAGCACCAGGGAGTCCCAACAGCCGCAGGAACTGGACGTAGGAATAGCTGCAAAACCAGTGGCACAAACCAAATCTGTACCTTGAGTGTTGGTCTGGAAGGTAAAGTTTGAGCCAGACCTCCCTTTATGGAGGCACCAGGCTGGAGGAGACCCTGCTGGGGGTGGGAGCAGGGCAGGAAAGCACAAACCCAGGGAAAGAGGAGGCACACAGGACCTGGGAGCTTGGTCCTCACAGCTCCGTGCCCTCCAGGGATCGGAGAACTTCATCCTGTCGCTGCTGTTTTGGGGTTCTCGATGAAGTCGTACCCTTCATCCTCCTCTCCCAGGCCTGTTATTTGTGCCCCATTCTGTGTGTCCCCAAAACCAGGCCTGAATTTGATGCAGGAAGGTTTGTTCCAGAGGGGAAAGAGGCAGGACTGCCCTGTCCTGCAGACTCCCACGGGGAGGAAGCAGTTCTGTTTCTGCATCTCTCTGTGCCCCCAAGGAAGCCACGTCCCAGCCCCTCAGGGGACACTGAACCTGAACCAAGTGGGGCCCCCACACCAGAGGGGAATTCGAGCACCAGGAATGTGGGATCAGCTCAGGAACAGTGCAGGCAGGGATGTCACAGTCATCAACACCCACATCACAGTCTTGGGCACTCTAACATGTCTGTCCCACATGTCCCCAAAGCCCCCTGCTCCCCCTGACGAGACCCTCTCCCCCCAACCTCTCCAAAGGGGTCCGCTGAGGGCTCACGGAGCTCTCCAGCTCCCTCCCCTCCACCAGCAGCACAGTCCTGGCGAAGGAGGGCTCCCACCACAGCTCCCCCAGCCCTAACTACAGCCACAAGCGTCAACAATCATGTCGGGAATGTCAGTCTTGACGATATTGCTGTTGCGATCGAAGTAGAGGACGGAGAGCGGGCGGCGCCGCGTGGGCACGCAGCAGGAATGCCCCGAGGCTTGGACGTTGTTGGCTTTGACGAGGTTGAAGACGGCTGTGTGGAAGGAAGAGGCCATGCCGGGGCTGCCCGCCACGTGCAGAGGGCACTGGCCCACGCAGTAGTTGATCTGGTAGCCCTCGGGCTTGATGATCCAGTCGTTCCAGCCGATGTCCCGGAAATCCACGTAGAAATCCTTGCGGCAGCAGAGGTTGGAGTTCTGGCTGCAGCGGAGGCTGCGCTTGGCCACGCGGTGCTCGGGCTCCCTCACCTTCACCTTGGCCACCAGGAAGGGCTGGTGGGACCGGCTGGCATTGACCTGTGCCGTGACATCGCTCCCGTCCCCGCGGCTCTGCAGCTCCAGCCGCAGGCTCCGGCTCTGCCCCTCGAAGAAGCTCCGCAGCGCGGGCAGGAGGGGGAAGGAGCGCCAGCCGCTGCCCGTGCTGCTCAGCCGCCTCTCCCCCAGCAGCGTGCGGTTGCCCCCGGCCGCATCCCCGCCTTCGGGGGCCAGGAAGATCCTCAGGGTGAGGCTGGCGCGGGGCACTCGCAGGTAGAGCCAGAGCTGAGCCTGCAGGATGCGGATGTCCTGGTCCTGCGCCTGGCTGAACTGGAAGTGCAGCCCCAAAGTGGAGGGAGATGTGAGATCTGGGGGGAGAAAGGGATGAGGAGGTGAGCGCTGAGGGATGCTGAGGCCATCCAGCGAGTCAAGGCTTCCAGCTGTGTCTGTCCTTTCCCTGCACCCCAGCCTCAGGCAGAAGGGGTGCAGAGGGGGAGCCTGCTCTCACCTGGCTGGGGTGAGGCTGGAAAATGCTTCCAGCGCCCCAAAATAATCCCGCAGCTCCCGACTCTACTCAGGACTCCCAGGCACCCTCATGGTTTGGGGGGGCCGGCATTGCAGCCCCTGGGGTCCCAACAGGCAGGAACAGGAGAGGGACCACCGCCCCCTCCCGGGATGTCACTGATGTGGGGGTCCCGAGTCCCTGGGGGTCCCCAGTGCTCAGAACACCGACCCCTCACCCCGGGGCTCACCGGGGCTCCTCCCGCGCCCCGTCGGGGACCGCGCACCCACCTGTCTCCGCGAAACTGATGATCTCGTAGCTCTGCTCCTCCTCCTCCTCCTCCCCGGTCGCACCGGGGCTCCGGCGGGCGCCTCCCGCCTGCAGCCGCCGCAGGGCGCGGGACACGGCGGCGCGGGGCACAGCGTGGGCGAGCCGCGGGCGCTCGCGGAGCCGCAGCTTTTCCAGCAGCTGCTTCTTGGCCACCTCCTCCAGCAGCCACCGCTCGGCGCCCGCCGGGCACGCCGGGCAGCGCGGCTCGGCCGCCGCGCACAGAACCGCGGCCAGCAGCAGCCACGGGCCCGAGCCACGCGCCGCCATCCGCGCCCACCGGACGGCACGGGATGGGCACCGGCAGCGGCACTGATGGGGCGGGACGGGCACCGGCAGCGAGGGACCGGCACCGGCAGCGAGGGACCGGCACGGGACGGGAGGGGCACCGGGAGGAGCGGCACCGGGAGCGGCGCGGCGCGGCCCGCTTTGGGCACCTGCGGCCCCGGGGGCGGTCCCGCCGCCCCCCCGCCCCCCGCCATTGGCCGCCGCACCTGCCTGGCCCGTCCCGTCCCGTCGGGGATTACCGGGATTAGCACCCCACCCCCTTCCTCCCGCGGGGGGGTCGCTGAGCAGCCCCCCGGCCTCCGCCGTGCCCGGTCCTCGCCGACCGTCCCGCGGGGAACCGAGCAGCGGCCCCCGGCGTGCCCGCGGGGGTCGAACGAGAGTGAGGGGCGGGGGTCGTGCAGGGGGAAGTTCATACGGGTGTGTGCACGCAGTGGAATGTGGGCGAGGGGCTCTGCGTGCGGGGCACCCTGGCATCTGCCCACGGGGAGGAGAAACCCCGGCAGCCCCGCAACGGGCAGCGGGATCCTCCAAAACCTTCAGGGAGTGAGGGCTGGGGCGAATCCTGGCCAGCAGGGGAGCCAGAGCAGGGATCCCAGCTCGGCTGCCCATCCATGGGTGGCACAGAGCTGCACCCAGCCTGGGCACTGCCCCCCGGGCACCCTCGAGCCATCCTGGCAGTGACAGTCTCGTTTGGGGCTGATAGAGGACCCAGCAGGGATCAGGGGACCTGCAGCTCCTGGGGACTGTCACATCTCTGGGCTTTTGTCACTCCCAGCAGGTTTTGGGGGTCTGAGCCCACCCCTTGGACCACCTGGTCCATCCCCAGCCCGGGGCAGAGCTGGGAAGGGCCAGGTAATGCATGGACAGTGTTCCCTCCTCCTCACAAAATAAAAAGAGGATTTGTGTGTCCCGAGGACTCAGGAGGTGACAGCCAGCATCACTTCAAGCTGAAGGTGTTCCTGGGACTCTTTGGAGCGGGATGTGCAGGCTGAGGCAGGGCAGGGGCTGGCAGAAACCTCACCAAAGTGATGCAAGATGCCGCGCTGTTGGGAGATTGGCAGCAGGGAGAACTTGAAGCCCTGCCAGGCCAGTGCTCCAGCATGTCCTGTGCCCACTGCGCCGTGCACCGACTCCAAGGTCTTGACCACACGGAGCCCCTGGCCCTGGCCAAGCCAGAGGTGCCATGTAAACAGAGTCTGGGAAAAAGCACCCACCGGAGGTGATGCAACCCCGGAGCAAGGGGCAAAGGGCTCAGCTGGCTGGCAGCTCCCAGAATAGCCCAGGAATGTCAACAGAGAGGAGCCAGTGGGCACCGGCTGGCCTGGGAGCACAGATCCCACAGGGCTGGGAGCCCTGGCTGCAGGGATGGAGCAGGCGGCACTGCCAGCCGGGCACAGGGCACACGTGCTGGTGGGCAAAGATGCTCCCATGTGGAGAGCGACTTCTTAAAGCACCCGGAGGGACAGGAGCAGGGGTGACGAGCTCCCACTGACAGGACAGAGTTAGGTGGGGTATGGGGAAGCAATTCCTCGCTGTGAGGTTGGTGAGGCGCTGGCACAGGGTGCTCAGAGAAGCCTCCCCATCCCTGAAGTGTTCAAGGACAGGGCTTGGAGCAGCCTGGGGTGGTGGAAGGTGTCCTTGCCCATGGTAAGGGCTGGAGCTGGATGAGCTTTCAGGTCCCTTCCAACCCAAACCATCCTGGATTCTGTGATGCACACTCACACATGTTCAGGCCCTCTCTCAAATATCTGATACCTGCTCCATGTTGGACGGGCTCCTTGTGCCCCACACACCCATCCCCAGCTGTGCTGTGTTCCTCCATCCCTGGCAGCTCCCAAAACCAGGGGCTGCGGCACACAGGAGGAACACAAAAGTGTGGGAAGAGGATGAGGCACTGTCCAGAACACCCAGCACTCTGCAGCACACCCGCCCTCCATTCCAGGCTGTGAGCTGGGTCTCCCTGGACCCCCCTGCGTGGGGCAGCACCCCATGAACCCCCACAGCCCCTCCATCTCGTTAAGAGCATCCCCTCCCCAGCCCCTCGCAGCCGTGCCCCCCGGCACGCTCCGGGCCCGGATCTGGGGCAGGGGTCAGCGCGGAGCTCTTGCACCCATTGCATAATTGTGTTGTTGATTAAGCGGTTCCCAGAAAGCAAAGCCCAGGCACTGACCTGACCAAAATACCCCCCAAGGTCCCCCCGGGCCCAGGTGCACACATGGCTCTGGGGCCTCTGACCCCGTGGCCGTTGGGGCGAACGTGGCACCTGGTGACCCGACCTGGAGGTGACAATGGCCGGGCTGAGCCAGGACCCCCCAAGAGTTTGTGCAGCAGCACCTGAGCATGCCTCGTGGAACCATGGAATCATGGAATCATTGAAGCTGGAAAAGCCTGGCTCATTGAGCCCAGCCATTAAGCCAGCACAGCCAAGGCCACCACAAAACCACGTCCCCAGCTGCCACATCTGGGTATTTTTGAACACTTCCAAGGATGGTGGCTCCACCACTGCCCTGGGCAACCCATTCCAGGCTTGGCCGCCCTTTCCGTGATGAGATTTTCCTTAATCTCCCATCTAAACCTCTCCTGACACAGCTTAGGCCGTTTCCTCTTGCCCTGCTGCTCGTTCCTCTGGCGCCAGTCCCCACAGTGGTGGCACTGGCTGGGAATGGGCCATGGGACTGGGAATTAAACATTAACTCTTCTCAAGGCAAGGGAAGGGACTGTTAGAAATTCCCACCCCTCCTGGGAGCTGGACCTGCCCAGGGGGCACTTGGCACAGTGTGCTTGGACCTTTGCTTCAGGGGCTGTTGATTCTGGCAAAGGCTCCTTCCAGCACATCTGTCCCCTCCTGGAGTGGAGATGGAGGGGACATCATGTCTGTCCCCGTCTGTGCCACATCTGGATTGAATCCCTGTCCCCACGGCATTGCTGTGCTGGGGGCTGCAGGGTGGGCTCCCCACTGGCCTTACTGGTCCCAACAGGACAATCCCCCAGCACCGGGCCCGAGCCACCCCTTCCAAATCCTCCTGGGACATCAGGGGACACCAGCAGAGCACGGAGTCACGGCAGGGAGGAAGGGTCACTCTTCCCTGGCTGCACCCTCCTCACCCTGCATGGGAAGTGCCACTTTGGAATTCCTGAGCCTGGTGAGGAAGATTTAGGGTGTCTCCTGTGGGAGTGGGACAAGCCTCAGCATCTCAGGGTTGTGCTGCTTGAGCTGAGGGGTCTGTAGGGCCACGGGACCAGCCAAGGGCTCTCTTGTCCCTTCCCTGGTCCCTGCGTGCCCACGGCTGCTGCATCCCAGGAAGCTTGGCAGCGGCTCCGGGGAAGTTGTTTGTTCAATAAATATAGACAGTGAAATGAGGAGTTGGAAAAAGAAGGGATAAAACAAACACCAAACCCTCTTTGGGTTTGCGCAAGCGGCCTTGGATCCCAGACGGGATCGATCCCCGAGCCTTCCTCCCTTCCCCTGTGGCCACCTGGATCTGGGGAGATGGGGGTCCCTGCTCCAGCAGGGCGGGTGGGAGGATGTGTGACAAACTGCCACACGCTTGTGGCCCTCCCATCCCTTCTCCAGTGTCCCCAGTCCTCCAGGACAGCCCATCCCTGCTCCGGCTTGTGGCTCGCTGCTCCTGGAGCAGGGACAGGACGTGAGGCTGGATGGGGAGAGGGTCTGGGAGCCCCTCCTCACTCTTCTGGGCCTTTCCCTGCCTGGATCAGCTCTGTCCCAGCCCCTGGGGTGGGTTGTTAACACTTCCAGGTGGATCCCAGGGCTGAGGTCACCTGGCTGGGGACGTGGGGGTCCCCATTCCTTTGGGGCTTCATGGCAGCAGCAGCTACAGGGTGTGTGCATGTGGGAATCTATAAAATCAGAGGGTTTTGGGAAAGCTGCAAAAGGCAGGCTTCAGAGACAGCAGAACTGTGATTAGAGCTGAGCAGTTACCATAAAATAAATCAGTAGAAAAATTATGTAAAAAGCAGAAAAGTGAGGAAAAATAGAACAATGATCGGTGTATTAACGGGGACAATGTGCACCCTGCCCTGGCTCCAGCAGAGCTGCTCGTGGCTCATCACCCTGGAGAGGGCAGTGGGTGCAAAGCTGGGTGTGGAGAGGCTCTGACACCATCTCCACCCTCTCCCCACCTGCACCAGCCCCGTGGTTGTCAGCACGTGCAGGGTGGACCCTAAAGCTGAAGTCACCCCTCAGGCATCACCCTCCCCTCCCAAATGTCCCACTCCAGCCCCTTCTCCCCTCTTTTCCAGTCCTCGCACAAGGGGGACACGTGGGGAGGGGTGGAGAAACCCGAACCTGTGGTTACGTAACGGGGCAGGAAAAAGTGTCGGAGCCGCCCTTTGTCCCCCGCTCTCACGGCCCTGACGTGTCCCACTTCACTGTCACCACGCTGGCGAGGGACAGGGGGCCGGGGATGAGCCCAGGGGATGCTCTGCAGTGGGGGAACTGGGGGGTCCTGGGTGCTGAGGCTGCCCCAAAATTCATCCGCTTCAAAAGGCAGAAGAATTTCTCAGTTCCGTCCTGATTTGGGACAGGGATGGCCAAAACCAGGTGGTTTTGGTGGAATTTTGGGGGATTTGGTGCCTTTCCTGCTGGGAATTCCAGACCACCTGTGTCCAGGGGGGTCCCATGCCTTTCCCTGGATCTGGCTGGGATGAATTTGGGGTTCTGCACCCCATGGGAAAGGCAGCAGAGAGCATGGGAGGTCTTTGGGAGCAGCGTGGAGAGGCCCAGTCCCACTGCCTGGGTTTGCAACGACAGACTGGGTCTGTCCCGTGCCACCCCAGGGGCACTGGAAGGTGTGCCAGTGAATGACAGGGCACACATCACTGCGAGTCTTTATTGACCACCAAGCTGGGATTCTTGGAGAGGGAGACATTCCTCCCACCGGGGTTGATTTCCCTCTCCTCTCCCTCCTCAGCCGCGTGTCCCCCCAGGTGGGGCCATGGGGGTGACCCCTGTCCTCGCCAGCCCCAGCAGCCCAGGGTGGCCACTGGCGGGTCCTGGGCTGATGTAGCAGCGCCCAGGGCACCCCAGGATGGCAGAGGGACTGTCCCTGATGTGGGCCCTGCAGGATCCATCAGTCCATCTGTCCATCAGTCCATCAGGACTCCATCAAGAGCCGATCTGAGGGGCTCTGAGAGGAACCCGTGGGCAGATCCGTGCGGGAGGTGAAAGAGGAGGGGATTCACACATTCAGCATCACCCTTGACGCTTCACCCGCGGGAGGAGAACCCCCCCGGGCAGAGCTCCTCCCTCCCAGCCGGGAAGAGGGAGCCCCGTCCCGCCGCGTCCTGCCCTCCCACCCGCCCCGGCCGCGCTCAGGTGCAGCCGCAGGAATCCACGATCATGTCGGGGATGTCGGTCTTGACGATGTTGCTGTCGCGATCGTAGTAGAGCAGGGAGAGGGGCCGGCGCTGGGTGGGAACGCAGCAGGAATCCACGGCGGCCGCCGCGCTCGCCGCCCTGACGCGGTTGAGCACGGCGGTGTGGAAGGAGGCGGCGAGGCCGGGGATGCCGGCCATGTGCAGCGGGCACAGCCCCGAGCAGTAATTCATGTGGTAGCCCTCGGGCTGGATGATCCAATCCTCCCAGCCGATCTCCTTGAAGTCCACGAAGAATTCCCGGCGGCAGCACGTGCGCGACTCCGCGCCGCACTCGACGCCGCGCCGCCGGACGCGGTGGCGTGTCCTGGCCTGGGCTCGGGCCACCACGAACGGCCAGTGGGAATCGCCGCGGTGGGACGGCAGAGGGGACCCCCAGGCCTCCGGCACCTCCAGCTCCACTGTGAGCCGTGGGGTGTCCTGTGTGAAGAGGTTCTGGAGTGCTGCTCCCACGTCCAGCGTGGTCCAGCCGCGTTTCTGCACCTGCAGCCGCGTCTCGCGGGTCACCGTCAGGTTTGGCCCTGCCGGGTGTGGCTGCAGGAGCCTGACGGTGACAGGCTGTGCCCCGAGCCCAGGGGGTGCCCAGAACAGGTACAGAGTGGCCTGCTGGATCTCAGTGCTGCCGGCCACCTCCTGGGAGAAGCGGAAATGCAGCCGGACGCTGCGGGAAGCGGAGGGTCCTGCGAGCAGAGGCAAGAGCAGGGTCAGGAGTGAAGGGAAAGAGGGAGTGATGCTGTCCCACCCCTTCCTAGGGACGCCTTCCTCTGCTCCAGGTTGTGTTCCAGGGTCCCAGGATGAGGGAAGAGATGAGAATCTTGACTCCGTGTTTCAGAAGGCTGATTTATTATATTATATTAAAATGTTCTACTAAAATTATACTAAAAAGAATGGAGAGAAAGGAGCTATCAATCTTGTGGCTGCTCAAAGCCTCAACACAAGTGGCTGTCATTGATCATCAATTAAAAAAACAACTTTACATGCTGGGTAAACAATTCTCCAAATCACATTCCTAAGCAGCTCCGCTTAGGAAGAAGAAAACACGGAGAAGCTGAAGCTTCCCAGCTTCTCAGGAGAAAAGATCCTGGCAAAAGGATTTTTCATAAAACATGTTTGTGACACCAAGCCTCACCCAGCCTGGCCTTGGACACTTCCAGGGATGGGACAACTTCTCTGGGCAACCCATGCCCACCCTTACAGGGAGGAGTTTTTCCTCAAATCCCATCTAAATCCCCTCTTTTCCAACGTGAAGCCATCCCCCCTTGTCCTGGCACTCCAGGCCCTTGTCCAAAGCTCTCCTGGAGCCCATTGAGGTGCTGGAAGGGGCTCTGAGATCTCCCTGGAGCTTTTTATTCTTCCTGGGCTGCAGAGCTGCTGCTCCTCCTGCCTGGGAAAGGCTGGCAGGGCCACGGGAGCGCTCGGGGCTCCTGGCACAGCTCTGCCCACGAGGACACAACCCCCTGCCCGTGCTCCAGGCCTGGGTTCACCCCCTGGCTCCATCCCAGCCAGGAGACAGCTCCCCATTGTCCTGGAGCGAGGGAACACGATGAGCCAGGGACAGGATTGCTCCCGGAGGGCTCTGAGGACACGAGGGGGGAGGAGGCCCCCAAATCACCAGCAGGAATTTGGGCTGGGAAAGCAACCCCCTGCCCGTGCTCCAGGCCTGGGTTCACCCCCTGGCTCCATCCCAGCCAGGAGACAGCTCCCCATTGTCCTGGAGCGAGGGAACACGATGAGCCAGGGACAGGATTGCTCCCGGAGGGCTCTGAGGACACGAGGGGGGAGGAGGCCCCCAAATCACCAGCAGGAATTTGGGCTGGGAAAGTGAGGAGCCCCCCAAATCACCAGCAGGAAAGTGGGCTGGGAATTTGGGCTGGGAAAGTGAGGAGCCCCCCAAATCACCAGCAGGAATTTGGGCTGGGGAAGTGAGGAGCCCCCCCAGATCACTGCCAGGAATTTGAGCTGGGAATGTTGGGGTGCAGGATGCTCTGTGGGACGGGGTGCTGAGTCTGAGTCTCTCCAAGGAAAGCTGTCTGTGAGGAGTGGGATATTGTAATTTTTCTTTTTTTTTTCAGGAGCCCTGAGTGTGTTTTGGGGGGTTCTCTCCTCCCAGAAGCAGCAGATTCCGGGGTGAAATGAGGCACCCACTGCTTTGGGTGGGATGTGGAGGCACAGTGAGCTGTGGACCTCCATCCACACGCCATGGGCTGACAGAAAATCGAGGCAAAAAATGCTAAAAAATCCTATTTTGAAAAACGTGGCCATGTGACCCCTTCACCTCCAGCACAAGGGGGAGGGTTCAGCCGAAGTGGGCCACAGGTGACACCCAGAGCAGCACATCTGCCACCCACCTCTGCACGCCCCACCTTGGCATGTCCGGGATGTCCAACCTTCCAGCAGTGCAGTTCCCCCACCCTGCTGCAATCCCACCTCCCTTTCCTTTTTCCTTTCCTTTCCTTTCCTTTCCTTTCCTTTCCTTTCCTTTCCTTTCCTTTCCTTTCCTTTCCTTTCCTTTCCTTTCCTTTCCTTTCCTTTCCTTTCCTTTCCTTTCCTTGAATAATTTCTTAACTGGGATCTCTAGTTTCTTACTTTTAAAAAGGAAATTATATTGTTTTGGAGAGCAATTCAGTATATTTAAAGTGCTGCTTTCAAAGATGTGCTAAAATGTTGATGAGATCAGTTACTTTTATTACAAATTTTTTGTATTAATTGCCAAGTAAATGATGTTAGGCTGAATCTTACTCAGCTGCAGTAGTCATTACTAAAGAAGAAAAAAAATTCTCAATAGAGAAATGGCAAAAATTGAAGAAATAGTGTTTGAGAATTAATTAGATACTGGTTTAATCAGGTCAACATGTTTAATTTCAATGTACAATCGTATAAATAAATCTGAAGTAATGTAAGGTGTAGACTTTTCCTCTGCATACTTGCCAAACAGGAGGCACAAGGAATAGATATTATTACTTATTTTCTAACAGCCCCTCTTCATTATAGCACAGAAGCTTGGGCTCAGTTCTCTCCATTATTCTGAGCCAGCACATTACAAGGAAAAGTAAGATGATCTGAGTTTAAATGTTATTCTGAAGAGTGTATTTCTCTCATACTGTTCTGAACTCTCTTCATTGATGTGTTACTATCAAACCCAGACAAATTAAATACTAGATTCAGAGCTACTCCTTCTCAAAAGTAACTCTCATGAACAGGTGATCAGAGTTCACAAACAGTTCAGTGAAGTTC
Source organism: Passer montanus (assembly GCF_014805655.1). Taxonomy (NCBI): domain Eukaryota; kingdom Metazoa; phylum Chordata; class Aves; order Passeriformes; family Passeridae; genus Passer; species Passer montanus. The sequence continues at coordinate 347,770 of NW_024363272.1, read as the reverse complement.
ATCAAGATCTGAAAGTGGTGTTCAGTGTCCCAGGGAACAGTACCCTTGCTACTGAGCATGTTTGAATAAATGGGATGTCCCTTTCACTGTCCAGCTTTGCCGTACCAAAATATTTCACCAGAATCTGTTCATCAAAATGATTATAGATCTATAACTTGTTTCTGGGTGACCAAAATTGAGGTTTTAAGTACAATATATTGTCAAAAGCAGTCTGTCACTGCTCCATTAATAAAGTTACTACAATGTTGGTAAATGAAAGTTGTGGTTAACCAACTCTAATTGCTGGGTTTTAAATAGGATTATTCTATTATTCAGTAACTGCAGTTTTCCTGAATTTAATATCTATGATCTATTTTGAAAATTCCCTTCCCTTCCCTTCCCTTCCCTTCCCTTCCCTTCCCTCTCCTCCCTTTCCCTTTCCCTTTCCCTTTTCCTTTTCCCTTTCCCATCCCGCAGGACGCGGATCCGCTCTCACCTGGCTCCGCGAAACTCAGCAGCTCGTACTCCTGCAGCCCCGTCCCGCGGCCGTCCCGGAGCATCCCGGGGGTACCGGCTCCATCCCGGAGCATCCCGGGGGTACCGGCTCCATCCCAGAGCATCCCGGGGGTACCGGCTCCATCCCGGAGCATCCCGGGGGTGCCGGTCCCGTCCGGGCGCTGTGCCCGCATCCTGCGCAGCGCCGTCAGCAGCGAGCCCCGGTCCGGCGGCCGCGGCACGCCCGGCCTGCCCGGTAAGCGGAGCTTGGCCAGGATGCTCTGCTTGGCCAGAGCCAGCAGCGCGTCCCGCCGAGCGCCGGGGGCCAGCGCGGCCACCCCGCAGGCCGGGCACAGCTGCTCCTGGGCGACAGCCATCCCCAGGAGGCTCAGGAGGAGGAAAACCGCGGTGAGCGACATCGCCGGTGGCCGGAGGTGACAGCGTGGCAACAGAACCGGAGAGGCGGCGGCGGCGGGGAGCGGAGCGGAGCGGAGCGGGACTGGGAGGGAGCACGGGGCGAGCATGGGCTCGATCTCCTGACGTGGCCGCAAATATTGGCTGATCCCGGGCGAGATAAACGCCCCGGAGCCGCCGGCAGCGGGCACAGCGCCGCGGCCGCGCCGGGAAAGGTGGAGCCGGGCCGGGGCTGCTGCTGCTCGGGGGGCGCGGGGACATCGAGGGCACCCCGGTGCCACCCCGGTGCCACTCCGGTGCCACCCCGGTGCCACTCGGTGTACTCGGTGCCATCCTGGTGTCACCCGGTGCCACCCGGTGCCACCCCGGTGCCACTCGGTGTCACCCCGGTGTCATCTCGGTATCATCCTGGTGCCACCCCTGTGTCACTCGGTGCCATCCCGGTGCCACTCCTGTGTCTCTCGGTGTCACTCGGTGCCACTCCGGTGCCACTCCTGTGTCTCTCGGTGTCACTCGGTGTCACTCGGTGCCACTCGGTGCCATTCTGGTGCCACTCGGTGTCACTCGGTGCCACTCGGTGCCATTCTGGTGCCACTCGGTGTCACTCGGTGCCACTCGGTGCCACTCGGTGTCACCCCGGTGTCATCTCGGTGTCATCCTGGTGCCACCCCGGTGTCACTCGGTGCCACCCTGGTGTCACTCGGTGCCACTCCAGTGTCACTCGGGGTCACCTCGGAGTCACTCCGGTGTCACTCGGGGTCACTCCGGTGCCACCCCGGTGCCGTCCCGGCGGTGCACGGGCAGGGACGCGGTGGGGACTCCCGAGGACACGCGGGGGGGATCCCGGAGCTCCGAGAAGGGGGATTTTGAGGGGTCGAGGGGTCGCTGGGAGAGGGGAGATCCCGGGGGATGCTCAGAGAAAGGGAAGCCCAGGCGGGTGGGGGTTCCTGGGGGATGAGGGACCCTTGGGGATTTGGGATCCATGGGGGGGACGAGAGATCCCTGGGAATGAGGGGTCTCCAGAGATGTGGGATCCCCGGGGATGGAGAATCTCTGGCGAGTTTGGGATCATCGGGGAGATGTGGGACCCCTGGGGATTGAGGATCCTGGAGGTTGTGGGATCCCTGGTGATGTGGGACCCCCGGGGAAATGTGGGACCCCTGCGGAATTTGGGACCCCTGGAGAAATGTGGGACCCCCGGTGAACTTGGGATCCTGGGGATGGAGGATCCTGGGGGCTGTGGGACCCCTGGTGATGGGGGATTCCCTAGAGAGATGTGGGACCCCCAGTGAATTTGGGACCCCCTGGGAATTTGGGACCCCCTGGGAATTTGGGACCCCCGGGGAGGTGTGGGATCCCTGGGGAATTTGGGACCCCTGGGGAATTTGGGACCCCAGGGGAGATGTGAGACCCCCAGTGAATTTGGGACCCCCTGGGAATTTGGGACCCCCGGGGAGATGTGAGACCCCCGGTGAGGATTTGGGATCCATGGGGGGGACGAGAGATCCCTGGGAATGAGGGGTCTCCAGAGATGTGGGATCCCCGGGGATGGAGAATCTCTGGCGAGTTTGGGATCATCGGGGAGATGTGGGACCCCTGGGGATTGAGGATCCTGGAGGTTGTGGGATCCCTGGTGATGTGGGACCCCCGGGGAAATGTGGGACCCCTGCGGAATTTGGGACCCCTGGAGAAATGTGGGACCCCCGGTGAACTTGGGATCCTGGGGATGGAGGATCCTGGGGGCTGTGGGACCCCTGGTGATGGGGGATTCCCTAGAGAGATGTGGGACCCCCAGTGAATTTGGGACCCCCTGGGAATTTGGGACCCCCGGGGAGGTGTGAGACCCCCAGTGAATTTGGGACCCCTGGGGAATTTGGGACCCCAGGGGAGATGTGAGACCCCCAGTGAATTTGGGACCCCCTGGGAATTTGGGACCCCCGGGGAGATGTGAGACCCCCGGTGAATTTGGGATCCCCGGGGAATTTGGGACCCCCGGTGAATTCGGGACCCCCGGGGAGGTGTGGGATCCCTGGGGAATTTGGGACCCCCTGGGAATTTGGGACCCCCGGGGAGGTGTGGGATCCCTGGGGAATTTGGGACCCCCGGTGAATTCGGGACCCCCGAAGGGGCCGATCCGAACTCCCCTACGTGGGGGGCGGAGCCACGACAACAGGGCGGAGCCTGTCGTTAACCCCGCCCATTACCACGCCCCTTTCCATAAAAGGCGCCCCTCCTCTCCCTCCCCGCCAGGGGGCGCCCCCCGCCCCTCCCGCCGTCCCCGCCGCGCAGCGTCCCCCCGGTTGCCACAGCAACGCGCGCGCGCGCGGGCGCAGGGCGATGACGCGGCGCGCACAGCGCGTTGACGCAGCGCGCACGCCGCGGGGGAGGGGCCCCCCCCTCTTTCCCTTTTTTTCCCGGGGCTGCTCCTCCCGGGGATGGATCCCGGCCCGGGGCTGCCCCTCCCGGGGATGGATCCCGGCCCGGGGCTGCTCCTCCCGGGGATGGATCCCGGCCCGGGGCTGCCCCTCCCGGGGATGGATCCCGGCCCGGGGCTGCGCCTCCCGGGGATGGATCCCGGCCCGGGGCTGCTCCTGGAGGGGGTCCCGGCCCGGGGCTGCGCCTCCGGGGTCGCTCGGTGCGGGATCCGGCTCGTGCCGTTCTCAGGGTCCGGTTCCCGTTCTGCCCCTATCGGGCTCCGGTTCATTCATTCCCTGTCCCTCTCGGGCTCCGGTTCGTTCATTCCGTGTCCCTCTCGGGCTCCGGTTCGTTTATTCCGTGTCCCTCTCGGGCTCCGGTTCCCGTCCTGTCTCTATCGGGATCCGGTTCCCGTCTTGCCCCTCTCGGGGTCCGGCCCCGGTTCCTTCCCTGCCTTTCCCGGGGTCCGGTTCTCGTTCTGCCCCTCTCCGGTTCCGTCCTTGCCGCTCTCCGGGTCCGGGCCCGGTTCCTTCCCTGTCCCTCTCCGGGTCCGGGCCCGGTTCTTGCCCTGCCCCTCTCCAGACCCGCTTCCTTCCCTGCCCTTCTCGGGGTCCGGTTCCCGTCCTGTCCCTCTCCGGGTCCGGTTCCCGTCCTGTCCCTCTCCGGGTCCGGTTCTCGTTCTGCCCCTCTCGGGCTCCGCTTCCCCACGGGCACCGCGTTGGCTCTGGAATTCTGGATTTTTCCCACAAAATGTGGGAATTTTGTGGAATTATTCCCCCCCTGCAGGTGGGAAGGTGCAGCTTTGGAGGGGTGCAGAGGCTCTGTGCTGATGGGATACATAAAAAATGTGGTTTTTGGTTTTTTTGGGGGCTTTTTTTTGGGGTTTTTTTGGTTTAAATCTTCCCAGGGATTCTGGTTTTGGTACCTGCTGAAGGTCAGAGTTGTTTCTGTGCCCTGGCAGGAGCTGTTGTAGGTGAGCTGATGGTAATTAAAGTGTTAATTAAAGGGTCTCTGGAATGTGCTGGTAGAAATTTGTGCTTCTGAGCTCCAGAATCCTTGGTGCTCCTTCCTCAACACTTTTAATTCCAATTAATTTAAATTTCCTGCTGTCCCCTTGGGTTTCCTGGCTCAAACCCAACGTGGGCTCAGATCCTCCAGGATCTCCCCGTGCTGGTTCCTGATCCTGGGAGCTGATTGAGCCTGATCCCTCTGACCTGGGGCATCCTCTTAGGGCCACAGGAGCTTTTCCATCAGCTCTGCTCCTGGAGCACTCCTGTTCTTCTGCACTCTTGGGAAAAACCAGGTGGATTTTTGGGAAATCGGGACCAGAGTGGGAATTGCATCCCTGGGAAGCTGTGGGGGGAGGATCTGGGGTTCTGCTCATTGCTGGGGTGGGCAGTGCTGAGTCTCACAGGAGTTGTTGGTTCCTGGAAGAGGGGTTGGGAGGAATTACAGGTCCTGGAAGTGTCCAGGGCTGGGTTGGACAGACCTTGGAGCAGGGATGGTGAAACTGGGACTTAAAAATCCCCAACCCAACCCACTGCAGGATTCCCAGATCAGAGGAACTGACCTGGATGGGGAGGAAGCTGCTGTTTTCTTTTTTTTGGATGAATTTCCAAGTGTGGGAAATGAATTTGTAGAGAATTATTCTCCAAACCTAACAGAAAGCTCTCATAGTGTCCATCTATGTACAAAGTTTGACATAAAAAATGCCAATTTAGAAATGACATGCAATAAACCATTGTTGAAAGAGAAACAAGAAGAGAGGTTGGGAGGAATTACAGCTCCTGGAAATGTCCAGGGCTGGGTTGGACAGACCTTGGAGCAGGGATGGTGAAATTGGGACTTAAAAATCCCCAACCCAAACCACTGCAGGATTCCCAGATCAGAGGAACTCACCTGGTTGGGGAGGAAGCTGCTGTTTTCTTTTTTTGGATGAATTTCCAAGTGTGGGAAATGAATTTATAGAGAATTCTCCATACCCAAGAGAAAGCTCACATTCCCTCCCAGCCCAAACCACTGCAGATTCCCTGGTCAGATGAGCTCACCTGCATGGGGAGGAGCTGCTGTTTTATTTTTTGGATGAATTCCCTAGAGTGGGAAATGAATTCCCAAGGCCACTTGGAGCAGGGATGGTGGAACTGGATGAGCTTTAATTCCCTCCCAGCCCACACCACTGCAGGATTCCCTGTTAGAGGAGCTCACCTGGACGGGGAGGAGCTGCTGTTTTCTTTTTTGGATGAATTCCCCAGAGTGGGAAATGAAATTGTAGAAAATTTTCCAATTCTCCAAACCTAAGAGAAAGCTCTTACAGTGTGCATCTGTGTACAAACCTTGAGATAAAAGATGCTAACTTAGAAATGCCATAGAATAAAATATTGTTGAAAGAGAAATAAGAAGAGAGGTTGGAAGGAATTGCAGCTCCCTGGAAGTGTCCAGGGCTGGGTTGGAGCTGGGCTGGTGGAACTGATGATTTTTAATTCCCTCCCAACCCAAACCTCTGCAGATTCCCTGTTAGAGGGGCTCACCTGGATGGGCAGAAACTTCTGTTTTATTTCTTTGAGTGAATTTCCAAGTGTGGGAAATGAATTCCCAAGGCCATTTGGAGCAGGGATGGTGGAACTGGATGAGCTTTAATTCCCTCCCAGCCCAAACCACTGCAGCATTCCCTGGTTAGAATGGCTGGTGAACTGACCTGGATGGGAAGAAACTGCTAGTTTTTTTCTTTTTAAATGAATTCCCTAGAGTGGGAAATAAATTCCCAAGGCCAGTTGGAGCAGGGATGGTGGAACTGGATGAGCTTTAATTCCCTCCCAACCCAAACCACTGCAGGATTCCCTGGTCAGAGGAGCTCACCTGGATGGGGAGGAGCTGCTGTTTTATTTTCTGAATGAATTCTCAAGAGTGGGAAATGAATTCCCAAGGCCACTTGGAGCAGGGATGGTGGAACTGGATGAGCTTTAATTCCCTCCCAGCCCAAACCACTGCAGCATTCCCTGGTTAGAATGGCTGGTGAACTGACCTGGATGGGAAGAAACTGCTCGTTTTTTTTCTTTTTAAATGATTTCCCTAGAGTGGGAAATGAATTCCCAAGGCCACTTGGAGCTGGGCTGGTGGAACTGATGGTTTTTAATTCCCTCCCAACCCACCCCACTGCAGGATTCCCTGCTCAGAGGGGCTCACCTGGACGGGGAGGAGCTGCTGTTTTATTTTTTGGATGAATTCCCAAGGCCACTTGGAGCTGGGCTGGTGGAACTGATGGTTTTTAATTCCCTCCCAACCCACCCCACTGCAGGATTCCCTGCTCAGAGGGGCTCACCTGGATGGGAAGAAACTGCTGTTTTCTTTTTTGGATGAATTCCTGAGGCCACTTGGAGCAGGGCTGGTGGAACTGATGATTTTTAATTCCCTCCCAACCCAAACCTCTGCAGATTCCCTGCTCAGAGGGGCTCACCTGGACGGGGAGGAGCTGCTGTTTTCTTTTTTGGATGAATTCCCGAGGGAGGAGCAGCCCCCGGGGCTCTGGAGCAGGAGAAGACCCAGGGCCAGCCCCTCCTTCCAGGGCCAGCCCCTCCTTCCTTCCAGCTGCTGCCTGTGACACCGGATCCCCCTGGCGTGGAGCTCCCCTTTTAGCAGCGCTGCCATTTGTGGTGCTAAATTTAAGGTGGTGGCAGTGCTGCTATTCCAAAAGCCTGGTTTGGGGGGGGAAGGTGCCTAAATCACCCCTTGGAGGTGCCTAAACCACTGCTTCCAGCGCCAGTGCTGCCCCAGCCCCTCATGATCTCATTTAATAGTCATTAAAA
>NW_024363272.1:240664-335664 GCF_014805655.1 Passer montanus | reverse complement strand
CAGGGTTCAGATCCAGGACAGGACCCAGTTTGGAATTCTGCTGCTGTCTTAACAATAATTAGTTAAATTCTGAATTAAAAGAGAACATGAGCACCTGTGCTGGGATTCTGCCTCCTTTCAGGGTTCAGATCCAGGACAGGACCCAGTTTGGAATTCTGCTGCTGTGTTAACAATAATTGGGTTAAATTCCCAATTAAAAGGGAGCGTGAGCACCAGGGCTGGAGGTGTGGATCCTTTCAGGACTCTGACCCAGGACAGGACCCAGCCTGGAATTCTGCTGCTGCCTTAACAATAATTGGTTAAATTCTCAATTAAAAGTGAACATGAAGGCCTGTGCTGGGCTGGGGGTGTGGATCCCTTCAGAACTCTGATCCAGGACAGAACCCAGCCTGGAATTCTGCTGCTGTGTTAACAATAATTGGGTTAAATTCTCAGGTAAAAGGGAATGTGAGCACCTGGGCTGGGCTGGGGGTGTGCAGCTGGCACCCCTCCTTGTGCCCCCCCTCTCCTTCCTTCCCTCCATCCCTCCCGAGCAGCTCCTGCTCTATTTTTAAACCTCGCTGGGCTCTGGATTGCGGCATTTCTCTTGCTGAATTATTTATCAGGGCTTGGAGCTGAATGGAGCCTGCTACGTTTGCCCTGCCCACGTGTCTGGCTTGAGCCATTGACAGATTTGGTTCGTGTCAAAGCAAGCCAGGCCCAGCTTGGGGAGGGGCTGGGGGCTCACAGACCCTCTGGATCTGGGGGTGTTTGATGCTGGGACAGACAGGGATCATGGCAAATGGTGGCACTCAATTTAATGCCACAGCTTTGAGTGTTGAGGTGTTGTGTTTGCAGGGAGTGCCCTAACGAAGGCAGGAATGATGTATCTGACTCTGTATTTTAGAAGGTTAATTTATTACTTTATAATGCTGTCATATATCTTTAAACACTATCATATATCATATGATATATATTAAATATCATATATCTTAAAAAATGCTATATTAAAGAATACAGAAAAAAGATACTGAACTGAAAAGATAATAATGAAAACTCGTGACTCTCTCCAAAGTGTGGACACAGCTTGGCTGGAATTGGTCAGTGAGCCAAAACAACTCACACCAGAATCCAATCAATCATTGGATTAATAATTGGATCCACATGGATCCACATGTAACAATCTCCAAACGCTTTCCACATGAGCAAAACACAGGAGAAGCAAATGAGATAAGAATTGTTTTCCTTTTCTCTGAAGCTCCTCAGCTTCCCAGGAGAGAAATCCTGGGTGAAGGGATTTTTTTTGCAGAGAACGTGAACGGCACAGGCAGGTTCCTGGCAGCTCCTGACGTGGGGTCACAGCAGGCAGCCTCTCCATCCCCAGCTCCTCCTGCAGCCCGTGTGCTCCTCCTGTCCTTGGAGGCAGATTCTGGCTGGAGCCTGCTTCCACCTGGGCATCCCAAAGAAGAGCTGAGATGCAGCTCCTTGAGGGATTTCCTCTCCCTCATCCCCGCGGGGCTGAGGCTGAGATGAGGCTGGCCCAGATTTGGGGTTTCCCCCTTTCCAAGGGGACAGGGAATTCTCTGCTCTGGATGGATGTACAGAATTCCCTTGACAAAACTCTTCCCCCTTTCCAAGGGGACAGGGAATTAATTCTCTGAGTGGATGCACAGAATTCCCTTGGCAAAGCTCTTCCCCCTTTCCAAGGGGACAGGGAATTCTGTTTTTTGGATGGATGCACAGAATTCCCTTGGCAAAGCTCTTCCCCCTTTCCAAGGGGACAGGGAATTCTCTGCTCTGGATGGATGTACAGAATTCCCTTGACAAAACTCTTCTCCCTTTCCAAGAGGACAGGGAATTCTCTGAGTGGATGCATGGAATTCCCTTGACAAAGCTCTTCCCCCTTTCCAAGGGCACAGGGAATTCTCTGCTCTGGATGGATGTACAGAATTCCCTTGGCAAAGCTCTTCCCCCTTTCCAAGGGCACAGGGAATTCTCTGCTCTGGATGGATGTACAGAATTCCCTTGGCAAAGCTCTTCCCCCTTTCCAAGGGCACAGGGAATTCTCTGCTCTGGATGGATGTACAGAATTCCCTTGGCAAAGCTCTTCCCCCTTTCCAAGGGCACAGGGAATTCTCTGCTCTGGATGGATGTACAGAATTCCCTTGGCAAAGCTCTTCCCCCTTTCCAAGGGCACAGGGAATTCTCTGCTCTGGATGGATGTACAGAATTCCCTTGGCAAAGCTCTTCCCCCTTTCCAAGGGCACAGGGAATTCTCTGCTCTGGATGGATGTACAGAATTCCCTTGGCAAAGCTCTTCCCCCTTTCCAGGCTGTCTGTCCCTGGGAGGTCACAGGTTCTGACTTGTCCCTCTTTCAGGGGAATTTATCCATCTAATTACCACGTGTCATGGTTTGATGCTGGCACAATGCCAGTGCCCCCATGAAAATATATTCTCCTCAGTGGCTGCTGTGAATGTGACCAGAAATAGAGGCTCCAGCTTAGGAATAAAAGAAAAAAACCTTTATTATATGTAAAAAGGAACACACACAGAACTCAGAATGAAAACCTGACCTCTTTCACAGACTGGAACCAAGAGTTCTCTGCTTTTTAACCCCTGTGTTCTCAGAGGTGCATCCATGTCTTCAGTGGCCAAAATTAAAATCTGAGCACTAATTGGTTTGACCACAACTTCCCAAAAAACTCCTTTCCTTATCAAGCCAGAGCACTGTCTCCTCTCCGTGGGAGCTGGGCTGGCAGAGCCTGGCCTCATCCACACGTCTGCCAGGGAAGGAGGGAATGTTTTCTTGCTTTTCCCTTTGTTTCCTCCTCGCTGGGAGTGTTGGGCACCAGCAGCTTCCCTGGCAGCCAGGAGCACCAGCCCTACCTGGAGCTGCTGCATCCTCCCTGGCCTTGCTTTCCCTGACCCACTTCCAGAGCTGAGGGCTCTCAGGCTGAGGCAGGAACTGCACTGTGGGGCTGGTTCTCTCTTCATCCTCCTCCTCCTCATCCTCCTCCCACCTAGATCTGCTGTTCGCCATGCAGGAGAGGGATGCAGCTCAGGAAATCCTCTTGCACACCCTGTGCTCCATGAGGAGGAAACGCTGCTGGCTCACAGGGATGGACAGGGATTTTGGGAAGAGCTGGCTGAGCCTGCAGGAGGCTGCACCGGTGCTGTCTGGGGCAGCTGCTCCTGTCCTGAGGCTTTCACGTTCCAAAATCTGTGATCCACCTGCCTGAGTGCCAGAGATCAGGTCTGCAGGCTCTCATGGAGCTGCTTTTCCTCCTGTATTTACAGACAGTGGGGCCTTGACAGTGGGGCTGACGCTGAGGGGTTTTCTTTGAGAAATGTAGATCTGGAGGAAAGGGAGAGCAGCATTCTGAGTTTTCTCAGGTCTGCAGGCTCTCATGGAGCTGCTTTTCCTCCTGTATTTACAGACAGTGGGGCCTCGACAGAAGGGCTGAAATTGAGGGGTTTTCTCTGAAAAATGGAGATCTGGAGGAAGGGGAGAGCAGCATTCTGAGTTTTCTCAGGTCTGCAGGCTCTCATGGAGCTGCTTTTCCTCCTTTATTTACAGACAGTGTGGCCTTGACAGTGGGGCTGAAGCTGAGGGGTTTTCTTTGAGAAATGGAGATCTGGAGGAAGGGGGGAGCAGCATTCTGAGTTTTCTCCTTGCACAGCCACTGCAGGGCTCCAGCACCATCCTTGGTGATCCTGAGGCTGCCTCTGACCACGGGAGGTTCTTTAGCTTTATTTTGCTAAAGAACCTCCTAAAGCTAAAGCTTCACTGGGTTTGGGGGAATTTGAATTGAATTTGGGGGAATTTGAAGGGTCTTGCCCTGGGAATGCTTCCTCTTTCTGTCACTTCTTCATTTGGAAAACATCTCCTGGAGCTGCCTCAGAGCTCTGAACTCCAGGTTTCACACTCCAGGGGCCAATTCCAGGGTGCCAGGAATAACCAACCCCAAAGAGATGGATTAAAAAGAGGTAAAAGCTGGTGCTGAGGGCCCTGGTCCTCCTTAGACTGAGCTCAGCTGGAGCCTCTCATCCTTCTTAGCCTGAGCTCAGCTGAGGGATCACTGATCCCAATCCCTGGCCCTGGAATATTCTGAGTGGGAAGGGATCCTGAGGGATCATTGATCCCAATCCCTGGCCCTGGAATATTCTGAGTTGGAAGGGATCCTGAGGGATCATTGATCCCAATCCCTGGCCCTGGAATATTCTGAGTTGGAAGGGATCCTGAGGGATCATTGATCCCAATCCCTGGCCCTGGAATATTCTGAGTTGGAAAGGATCCTGAGGGATTATTGATCCCAATCTCTGGCTCTGGAATACTGAATTTGAAGGGATCCTAAGGGATCATTGATCCCAATCCCTGGTCCTGGAATATTCTGAGTTGGAAGGGATCCTGAGGGATCATTGATCTCAGCTCTTGGCCCTGGAATATTCTGAGTGGGAAGGGATCCTGAGGGATCATTGATCCCAATCCCTGGCCCTGGAATATTGAGTTGGAAGGGATCCTGAGGGATCATTGATCCCAATCCCTGGTCCTGGAATATTCTGAGTTGGAAGGGATCCTGAGGGATCATTGATCCCAATCCCTGGCCCTGGAATATTCTGAGTTGGAAGGGATCCTGAGGGATCATTGATCCCATTTCCTGGACCTGCAATATTCTGAGTTGGAAGGGATCCTGAGGGATCTTTGATCCCATTTCCTGGACCTGCACAGACACCCCAAAATCCCACCCTGGGCATCCCTGGCAGTGCTGTCCAAACTCCTGGAGCTCTGGCAGCCTCGGGGCTGTGCCCATTCCCTGGGCAGCCTGGGCAGTGCCAGCACCCTCTGGGGGAAGAACCTTCCCCTGTTTTCCTGGGATTCAGCTCCAGCCATTCCTGGGGTCCTGTCCCTGGTCACAGGGAGCAGAAATCAGAGCTGCTCCTCATGTGAAGCTGCAGCCTTGAGGAGTCTCCAGCCGAACAAGCAGAGTGCCCTCAGCTGCTCCTTGTGGGACTCCTCCAGACCTTTCCCCATTCCTGTGCCCCTCCTTGGAACATTCTCCAGACCTTTTTCACGTTTTGATGCCCAAACTGCCCCCAGGTCTGGAGGTGAGCCCAGAGCAGAGTGGGACAATGCCCTCCCTGACTGTGCAGGGATGAGAGGAGCTGCTGACCCCCTGGGTCCTCTCCATGTCCCCATCCAGCAGGACCCCAGACCTTTCCCGTGTGCCTCCAGGGCTGCATGTGCTGCGTCTTTAACGGCGCGGAGGCAGCTCCATTGAAGATTTGCAGGAGAGGAGAGCAGGAGGGGGGTGTGGATGTGGCTATTGGCAGAGCTGTGCTGACATCCCTGGGAACAGCTGGGATCTGCTGAGCCGCTTGTCAGAGCCCCGAGCAGCCGCAAAAATCGCCAGGTTTTTTTTTTATTTTTGGTTTTTTATTCGGGAGAGCTGGCGGGGGCTTCCCGGGAGCGAGATTATCCTGGCAGAATTCCTCTTGAACTGCTCGTGGCCATGGAGTCTCCACTGAAATCAGCAAACAGCTGACGTGCTCAGAGTGCAGAACCACCACGGTGAGTTTATTTTTAGAAGGAGGTTTTAATTATTTGAGGAAAAGAAACATTGGTCAGACTTTTCTTTTCCCCCCCCCTCCCCTGTGCAAAATGCGGCGTAAAATGTGAATATTTCAGGGATGGGGAGCTGGCAGTGTCCCTCTCCCCTTGCTAAGAGCCAGGATTCCTGCTGCTGGATGGGGCTTCATTTAAAACAGAGCTGGACTAAATAAATATGTGGCTCTGGGGTGCCAGTGAGGATTTGGGAGGGTGAAATGAGCTCTCCTCTTCCTCCTTTTGTGCTGCCTACGGAGAGAGGGAATCCCCGGGCGGCATCCTGTGCTCTGCCATGTCATTAAGGAGTTCCCCTGACAGCATCATGGAATCTCCTTGTGCTCTGTCTGCAGCTTGCTCCCGGGTACTTCCCCTTGTTTTTCAGGGTCAGCACCTTCCCAGCTCTTTTGCTGGTTAATATTTTAGTGGATTTATTTCTTTGGAGCTGGCTAGTTGATGGGGAATGTTGGCGACTCGGTTGGCATCGTGCCATGTGACGTTTTTGGGGTGGCTTATGCAATTTGGTGTTCTGTAGGATGGTGCTTGTGTTCACTGGTACATTAACCTCGTTTTTAAATTAATTTAAACCCCTCACTGAGTTGGATTTAGTGGAATAAGGAGCTTGGATTGAGTTTTCCCCCTCCTCACACATCGTCCAGTTTTGTCTAACACCCAAGAAGTTATGCTCTCTTCATCCCAGATTTAGTGCTGGGAACTGGGTTTTTTTGGGATTAAAGTGTGGTTATTGTACTTTGGGATCTCAGGATCTCTCTACCTGCTCCTCAGACTTCACACTCAATCCCCACTTTTTCTGGCAGCCGACAAAAAAAGTTGAGTTTTTTATTTGAATCGTTATTTCCCCATTTTTTTTTCTGTGTTCACATCCATTTCTGGGTCCCACCTGGAGAGCACCCAGTGTCTGCCATGGGATGAGTGGCTCTGTGTCCTCTGCCAGCGTGGGGAAAAGCAGGAGGAGGGATCCAGACAACCTTCCTGCCCTGTGCCCTCCTGCTCTGGGGGTTTTCTGGGACCTGGGATGCTTTGGGGCTGCTGAACAAACTTTGGGGATGTGCTTTGCCAGCTGGGGAAGGGAATTCCTTGTTCCCTCATCCAGATTTTTATTTAATGCTGCTGCTCCTGCCTGGCACAGGCTGAGCTCAGGAGCAGGTGCCAGCAGGAGAAGAGTTTTCCTTGTTTTCCTGCTTGGTTTTACTTGTTTTCCTGCTTGGTTTTCCTTGTTTTCCTGGTTGGTTTTCCATGTTTTCCTGCTTGGTTTTCCCTGTTTTTCTGGTTGGTTTTTCATTTTTTCCTGCTTGGTTTTCCCTGTTTTTCTGGTTGGTTTTCCTGGTTGGTTTTTCTTGTTTTCCTGCTTGATTTTCCCTGTTTTTCTGGTTGGTTTTCCTGCTTGGTTTTCCTTGTTTTCCTGGTTGGTTTTCCATGTTTTCCTGCTTGGTTTTCCCTGTTTTTCTGGTTGGTTTTCCTGCTTGGTTTTCCTTGTTTTCCTGCTTGGTTTTCCTTGTTTTCCTAGTTGGTTTTCCCTGTTTTTCTGGTTGGTTTTCCTGGTTGGTTTTTCATGTTTTCCTGCTTGATTTTCCCTGTTTTTCTGGTTGGTTTTCCTGCTTGGTTTTCCTTGTTTTCCTGCTTGGTTTTCCCTCTTTTTATGGTTGGTTTTCCTGGTTGGTTTTTCATTTTTTCCTGCTTGATTTTCCCTGTTTTTCTGGTTGGTTTTCCTGCTTGGTTTTCCTTGTTTTCCTGCTTGGTTTTCCCTGTTTTCCTGCTTGGTTTTCCCTGTTTTTCTGGTTGGTTTTCCTGCTTGGTTTTCCTTGTTTTCCTAGTTGGTTTTCCATGTTTTCCTGCTTGATTTTCCCTGTTTTTCTGGTTGGTTTTCCCTGTTTTTCTGGTTGGTTTTCCTGTTTTGTTTTCCTTGTTTTCCTAGTTGATTTTCCTTGTTTCCCTGCTTGGTATCTCTGTTGCAGATGTAACCAATTCTGCTCAGGACTCTCTAAAAAAAACCAGCAGCTGAACCAGGGATTTCTGCTGAGCCAAGGAAGGGTTAACAGAATTCCCTGCTCAGTGCTGTCCTGTTGCATCCTGACACTGTGGAAAGTAGGTGGATAATTCCTTGCTTTTCAGGAAACCCCTGTGGTGGACAGCCCTCATTAATTGTTGCTGGGAAACTGCTTTGACGTCAGGGCAGCAGTTCCCTGCTCTGGGGATGAATACAGGAATAGCTCGTGGTGAGGAAGTGGGAAGTGCTGTGAAATGGAGCAGGGAGCTCTGACAGGGAATTCTCAGCCTGCATTTCTTTCCTCCCTGCCAGAGTTCTGCCCAGGAAGCCTCAGGAACTGTCCACAAACCTTTGGTGCTGCATTGGGAGCAGCAATTCCTGCTCAGGGAGCCCTTGGTTCTGATCATCCTCCACTTTGCTGACTCTTTTGGGGTTGGGTTTTTTTGATGTTGAGTCTGGGTTTTTTCCTCCCTCAGATTTTGGAAAGGAGGGGTGAGAAGGTGATTGCTCAGCCTAAAGCAGCTCCCAAAAATGAAAGGAGAAGGGAGCAGCAGGATCCCTTCCTGTTCTTCCTGTTTCCTTTCCTGTTTCCTCCCTGTTTTCTCCCTGTTTCCTCCTGTTTAATTTCCTATTTCCTTTCCTGTGTCCTCCTCTTTCCGTTCCTGTTTCCTTCTTTCCTGTTTCCCCCTGTTTAATTTCCTGTTTAATTTCCTGTTTCCTTTCCTGTTTCCTCCCTGTTTTTTCCGTTTCCTCCTGTTTAATTTCCTATTTCCTTTCCTGTTTCCTCCTCTTTCCTTTCCTGTTTCCTTCTGTTTCCTCCCTCTTCTCTTCCCTGTTTCCTTCCCTGTTTCCTTTCCTGTTTCCTTCCCTGTTTCCTCCCTGTTTCCTTTTCTGTTTTCTTTCCTGTTTCCTCCTGTTTAATTTCCTGTTTCCTTTTCTGTTTCCTCCCTCTTTTCTTTCCTGTTTCCCCCTGTTTCCTTTTCTATTCTCTTCCCTGTTTCCTTCCCTGTTTCCTTCCTGCTTTCCTCCCTGTTTCCTTTTCTGTTTTCTTTCCTGTTTCCTCCTGTTTAATTTCCTATATCCTTTCCTGTTTCCTCCTCTTTCCTTTCCTGTTTCCTCCTGTTTAATTTCCTGTTTCCTTTCCTGTTTAATTTCCTGTTTCCTCCTCTTTCCTTCCCTGTTTCATTTTCTATTTCCTCCCTGTTTCCTTTCCTGTTTCCTCCCTGTTTTCTTCCCTGTTTCATTTTCTATTTCCTCCCTATTTCCTTTCCTCTTTCCCCCCTGTTTTCTCCATTTCCTCCTGTTTAATTTCCTATATCCTTTCCTGTTTCCTCCTCTTTCCTTTCCTATTTCCTCCCTCTTTCCTTTCCTGTTTCCTTCCCTGTTTCCTTTTCTGTTTTCTTTCCTGTTTCCTCCTGTTTAATTTCCTGTTTCCTTTCCTGTTTCCTTTCCTATTTCCTCCCTGTTTCCTTTTCTATTTCCTCCCTGTTTCCTTTCCTGTTTCCTCCCTGTTTCCTCCCTGTTTCCTCCCAGTTTCCTTTTCTATTTCCTCCCCGTTTCCTTTCTTTTGAACACCAAACCAATAATGTCCCTTTTCCTACAAGAGGGAAGAACAGGACTGAGAGTGGCCCTTGTTGCTCCAGGCTTGGACAACTTGAAATTGAAACTGTTTAATCCCATTTTTCATGGGGAAATGTTCCTTAGGCCTGTTTAACTCCTCTGCAGTTGGTTCCTGTCTCCCAGTGTCAACCTGTGAGATGTGGCATGGAATAATTGTAGCAGGAATTCTCATGTGTTTCCTTTTCCACACTTGGAAATCAGATTTAAGCAAAGTTTTCCCATCCAGGTCAGAATATTTATGAGATTTTTGTACCCAGAAATGTTGGAGGGCTGCAGAGATCAGCTGGGGCTCAGGTGGGACATGAGAGGGCTTGAAAGGGGAGGAAGGTGAAAGAAAGGATCTGAAAATGGAATCATGGAATGCTTTGGGTGGGAAGGGACCTTAAAACTCATCTCATTCCACCCCCTTGGTGTGGAGGGAAACCTCCCACTAATCCTGGCCTTGGGCACTTCCAGGGATCCAGGGGCAGCCCCAGCTTCTCTGGGCTGTGCCAGGGTCTCCCCACCCTCACAGGGAGGAATTTCTTCCTAAAAGAAGAAAATCAGTCTTTATAAAAGTTTTATCCCCCTCTGTGTGATTCCTGGGTATGGCATGGAAATTATTTTGGCAGTCCCAGTCACACTCCTGGAACAGAGTGAGAACAAGTTGACACCTCTGCTGAGGTGGAGGGAGGGAGGTGACAAAATTCCAGAGGATTTTATTCCCCCTGAAGGGATTTGAGATGTTTCCCACAAGGAAACCTCCTGATTCTCCACGATTCCCTCCGACTCTGCTGCGTTTCCTGTCTCCTTGCCCATAAAAAGTTCTTTCCCCCCTTTTCACCTGGAGTGCAGCCTTGCATGTGCATCATCATTTGGGGTTTGATGTCGTGTGGGGGTGGAGATGAGGATTGGGGCCGTGACTAAGCACGGGGCTGCAGGCACACACCTCCTGGGGGGAGTCTTGCTGGGTTTAGGAGCTCTCGGGGAGGGAGGAATTCCATCCCTCTGCAGCTGACAGCAAGGAGAGAATTCGGGAGGGTTGGGGTTTTGGGGTGCTTGTCCTGCTGGGAGCTGTTTGCTGGCTGCGAGGGGAGGGAGGGGAGGGAGCTCCAAATGATTTTATCTGTCAGAATTCCAGCTGAGCCTGCAGTGCTTTCTGTTGTGGTGGTTGTTTGGGAGGCTCTCAGGAGCAGGGAAGAGATGAATCTGACTCCATCTTTCTGATATATATTATAATATCTGATAAATATTATAATATCATATTACATTCCATTATATATATAATATTATTTATATGAAATTCATTAAATATATTATATTTCACATATTATATTCAATATATTATATTTCACATATTCTATTTAATATATAATATTTAATATATCATTTTTAATATATTATATATAATATATTATGAAATATATTAATATAATATGATATGATATGATATAATATTATATCATATCATATCATATTATATTAATATATTTCATAATATATTATATATAATATATTATGAAATATATTAATATAATATGATATGATATGATATAATAGAAATGAAATTCTATTATATGAAATTATATGACATTATATTACTGTATGATATTATATGATATAATATTATATCATATCAATAATATAATATAATATCATATGAAATTATATACTAAAACTATACTAAACTACAGAGAGAAAGGATCCATCAGAAGCTAGAAAAGAATGAAGAATAACAACCTGTGACAGACCAGAGTCCAACACAGGACTGGGATTGGTCATTAAGTCAAAACAATTCACACAGAACCAATCAAAGATGCACCTGCCACATTCCAAAGCACCAAACCACAAGGAGAAGCGTTCAGATAATATAATTTACATTTGTTTGCTGAGGCTTTTCAGGAGAAAAATCCCGGTGAAGGGATTTTTCATTAAATATCACACTGAAACCTGTCCCGGGTTGCTGCAGTGCTGTTTTTCCTGAGTTCCTTTCAGGACCTTTTATCACATCCACACTGTAGCCATGATATTGTCTGAAAAATCCTTTTGCCAGGATTTTTCTCCTGAGAAGCTGAGGAACCTCCGGAAAGAAATGTAAACAATAATTATTGCTGCCCTGGAATGCAACAGGTGCCTCTGTGATTGGTTGTTTCTAATTAATGGCCAATCACCGTCAGCTGATTCTGAGCGTCACAAGATTTTCTCATTCCTGTCCTTTCTATTCTTCTGATAGACCTTTTCTATATTATTTTTGGTATAGTTTTAATACAGAATTTTAATATAATATATATCATAATATAATAAATCAGCTTTCTGAAAGATGGAGTCAAAATTCTCATCTCTTCCCTCACAAATATATATCATAATATAATAAATCAGCTTTCTGAAAGATGGAGTCGAGATTCTCATCTCTTCCCTCACAGCCATCCGGCCTCTTGTTGCCCCAAAATGGCCACGATTGTCCCAGCCCGGGAGGGACAATCCCAGGCCCCGGCAGAGCCCGAGGGGCTTCGTGCTTGGGCTCGGAGCCCCCTGCCCAGCCCACCGCCCCCATTTCCCCCCAGTCACCCCCGCCCGGTTGCTCCTGGCAACACGGCCCCGTTGCCATGGAGCTCGGCTTCCCATTGGCTGCCGGGCAGCCAATCAGCGAATTGCTGGCCGGAGCATCACTGGGACCCAGCGGGAGGTGGGAGGTGGGTGCTGCTGCCCCCAAAGAGAGCAGGGGGGGACGATGGGGAAATTGTGGGGTGGTTTGGGGTTCAGCACGTCCAGAGGGGGCGGCGAGGCTGGAGAGGGGCTGGGAACCCAAACCCTGTGAGGGGCTGGAACCCAAACCCTGTGAGGGGCTGGAACCCAAACCCTGTGAGGGGCTGGAACCCAAACCCTGTGAGGGGCTGGAACCCAAACCCTGTGAGGGGCTGGAACCCAAACCCTGTGAGGGGCTGGGGGCACAAACCCTGTGAGGGGCTGGAACACAAACCCTGTGAGGGGCTGGAACCCAAACCCTGTGAGGGGCTGGAAATTAAAACCCTGTGAGGGGCTGGAGCTCAAACCCTGTGAAGGGTTGGAAATTCAAACCCTGTGAGGGGCTGGGGGCACAAACCCTGTGAGGGGCTGGAACACAAACCCTGTGAGGGGCTGGGGGCACAAACCCTGTGAGGGGCTGGAACCCAAACCCTGTTAGGGGCTGGAACCCAAACCCTGTGAGGGGCTGGAACACAAACCTGTGAGGGGCTGGGGGCACAAACCCTGTGAGGAATGGCTGAGGGAGCCGGGGGTGCTCAGCCTGGAGGAAAGGAGATTCAGAGGCAGCCTAAGCTCCTGTCTGGAAGGGCAGGTGTCCATCCTCAGGGTGGTGTGTGTTGGTGCTTGGGAGGAATCCCCGTGTTCCTGCTCTGAAACCTGAGAGGGAGAGCCTGAGGCACCTCAGACCCCTCCATCTCCCCCTCAGACCCCTCCATCTCCCCCTCAGACCCCTCCATCTCCCCCTCAGACCCCTCCATCCCCCCTGAGGCCCCTCCATCCCGCTGCAGCACCCGAGCTGTGTGTGGGCCGCTGCAGCCATCTGTCTCCTTTGCACCCTCTTTTAGCTCAGGAGCAGCTCTGTTCCCTGAGAAACAAGGCCAGGAAAAGCGTTGATGGAGCAGGAGCTTCCTGCCTTCCCCAGATCTGCTGCCAGATCCATCTGAACTGGAAGTGCAGAACTTTCCTTGCTTGAATTCCCAGCCCAACCAGGAGCTGCTGTTCCATTCCTGGGGCTCACAGCTGCAAACTGCAGGTGGCAAGGAGGCAGCAGAGGTGGAATTCCATCTTCCTCTCTGGAGCGAGGAGGAGGAGGATTTAAAAGTGTCCTGGCTCCTTGGCCAGCACTCCCAGTTTGCCACTGGCCCAGTCGCTTTCCCAATGCCCATCCCCAAACCAAAACACCTCCCCCACCTCCTCCCTTCCACCTTTGCTCCATCTTCCTTCCTGACACAGATTTTTCTGCTGCATCTGTGTCATTTTTTTATTTCCTCTCTCCCAAGGCCCAGCTCAGTGCCACCCACCCTTCCTGGGCGCTCTGAACTTGCAGAGCCTCTCCCCAAACCCCGTCTGTCACCGTCACTCGTGTCTGCCACCCCCTCTCCTCGTCCCACGGCTGCCCCAGGGAGCTGGGGCTGATTCATTCATCCTGCAAGGAATCCTCCTCTGGAAAGCAGCAGCTCCCAGATCTTCCCCGAGTTCTGCACGCAGGGAAATGTCCTGGAGGCTGCCTGGCGGGGAGGGAAGCTGCAACAGGAGGGGGCAGCTGATAAATGTCACTTCTGTGGCTCTGAGTTGTCTTTTCTGGGAAATCTGATCATCTTCCCTGTGTGATGCTGAAGTTACGTTGCAGCACGACAGGAAAAGATGCTGTTATCCTCCTTAAATGTGGCTGAGGTGTTTGGCTTGGGGGGAAAACCTTGTTAGAGGGTGGGTGGTGCAAAGGGAATGAGCTGTACAAAACCTGCTCCTTTTTTTGAGGCAGTTCCGCTGCTGCCTCCTCCCTTCCCTTCCCCAAATCTGCTCCAGATCCTCCTGCAATGTTTAAACCCCCGGCCTGGCCATGAGCCTGGAGCAGTTTCCTCCAGTGTGAAGTGTTTTGGGGTGGGAGGAGGCAGAGTTTACCACCTTCACCCCCTGCAGAATCCTCCCACAAATGAGACACAGCAGGCAAAGCGTTCCCTTTTCCCTTCCTGACCTAATTCCTGCTGGAGCAGCGTGGGATTCCCTCGTGGGGGGCTCCTCACCCTGGATCTCAGCCTGCTGGGGTGAGGACAGGCCCCTGCAGCTGGAAAATGGATGCTTGCACCTTTTTCCCCCTGAATTTTCTGGGATATTTCCCACCCAAGGAAATATCAAGGTGCTTTTCCCTTTCCTCTTTGCCCCATGTGTGGCTCTGGAGTGGCAGCAGCCTCACTCAGGTGAGTGAAAGCCTTTTTGAGCCTCCAAAATCCAGGTGAGCAGGAAGCTGAGGTGGCCAAGCTGCCTCCCGGTGCCAGTCCTGTCCCACTGGATCTGGCATTTTCCCTCCTGCCCCCACCATGTCTTATCAAATTTTAATAAATTCCACGGAAGAATCCATGGAATGGAGGCAGTTCACTGCACTCTCCTGCTTTCTGTGCCTGGAACCAATTCCAGTAACTGCATAAATGTCAAATGCACATTTTGTGTTCAGCAGCTCCACAAATTAAAGGGGAATACTCCAGGAATATCAGCTGTTCTGTGCAGTCAGGAGTTGATAAATCTCTGTGAGTTCTCTGTTTCAGCCACGTTCTGCCAAAGAAATTGAAAATGAGTTGTTCAACAGATGTTCTCTGCTACGAGGGGTTTTGTGTGAGCCTCACTCTGATTTTGGTTCCCCTTTTTGGAAATTTGTCTCTCCAGAGGTGTTTCCTGGTGCCACATCCACGTGGAGCTGGTTTAGTCCTTGCTCAGACTCTGAGACCTGCTCTGGAATCATAAAATCCTGGCATGATTTGGGTTGGGAGGGACCTTAAAGCTCATCCCAGTCCCCCCCATCACAATCCCATTATCCCAGGCTGCTCCAAGCCCCTTCCAGCCTGGCCTTGGGC
Organism: Passer montanus; assembly: GCF_014805655.1. NCBI lineage: Eukaryota > Metazoa > Chordata > Aves > Passeriformes > Passeridae > Passer > Passer montanus. Next base: position 320,881 of record NW_024363272.1, on the reverse strand, counting down.
ACTGCCAGGGATCCAGGGCAGCCACAGCTGCTCTGGAAATCCATTGCAGGGCCTCACCACCCTCACAAGGAGGAATTTCTTCCCAACATCCCACCTAACCCTGCCCTCTGGCAGTGGGAGCCATTCCCTGGGTCCTGGCACTCCAGTTCCTGGTGAGCTCTCAGGGCAGGGCTGATGTTTTGATTCCAGATGATCATTTTGGATAATTAACACTTAATTTGATGAGTTTGAGGCTCTCAGCACAGGTGCTGCCCTGTCCAGGCTCCTCTCTAATCCAGGGGCTGCTTGCTTCTTGCTAATCAAAGGGAAGCAATTAAATGCAACTTTATCAGGAACTTCTGTCTTAATGTGTAATTTGAGTCCCACTTGTCCTGAAGTGCCTGACCAGGAGGAGATATCAGGGTTACCTTATCTCACTGAGCCTGTTTGGAGTACAAGGCTGAAGATTTGACTGATTACAAAAAGAACTGGGCTGGGATTTGGGGAAAATTCAGATTTTTGGTGGTGGTTTGCCCCTGGGGCAGAGCCCAGCTCTGGTTGGTGGAATTTATTTCACTTGTGTGATGTTTGCTGGTTTAGAGCTGCCCTCAGTGTCTCTGTCTCCATCACTCACCTGCCTCAGGACCTCAGTTCTACCTCAGGGACTTTGTGAGGTGCCTCCAAAATCCTGGTGGGAACCACGGAGCTCCTGCCAGGCGCCCTCGAGCTGGGGCTGCACCCAGGGTGGGCAGGCTTGATGCCAGGGCTTGGTTTGGCATCTGTGGGCACAGGGTGGGCTCCAAGGAAATTCCAGGCCGTGTGTGGGAGAGTTTGTGTGCAGAGAGAAGCTGCGTGCAGCCCCTGAGCTGCCCCTTGTCCTGCAGGTGCCCGTCGCCGCGTCGCAGGGCTCTGAAGATGTCCAACAGCAACACGGCACAGGAGTCCCTGGAAATTATGAAGGAATCAGAAAAAAAGGTGGTTGAGGAATCTGTGAACAAAACCAAATACGTGTCCAGGTCACCAAGCAAGGAGGAGGTGGAGAAGGATGGGGGGGAGGAGGTCGGCGTGCGCCAGGAGTCTCAGGTGAGTGTGGGCAGGGGGAGCTGGGCCTCACCTGCTGCTCCCCAAAGCACCCAGAGCTTGTGTCCCCTTCCCCACAGGGACACCACGCTCTGCACGCTGCTCCCTTCCTCTCCAGCTGGATCTCAGAGTGAAATATTCCCTGAGCTGGGAGTGGAATAACTGAAATACTCCCTGGGGGACACTGGGGCTCTGTGGCCAGGCTCTGGTGCCAGGGCTGTCACCTCCCTCTGGCTCCTTTCTGTGATCTGAGGATGAGTGAATGACTTCGTGTCAAGGGAAGGCACCCAGGGAGGGCTTGGCTTCAGGAATGCTGCTTGGCTGTTGCTTCGGTTAAAAATAGGACGGGAATGTTTTGGGATTTCATTTCAAGAAATGCAAAAAAATCTCAGTGCAAGAATCATCTGGGGCTGCTGGGACTCACTCCTGCTGCTCTGCCCTCCTGCCACCTGAGCTCGTGGCTCCTGTGGAGCCTGGAGCAGCTCCCACCCTCAGCTGCCTGCTGGCTGCTGCTGCCGTTCCAGCTGTGGCGGGCACAGCTGCCAGATGTGCTCCCAGCTGCACGGCCAGACGGGGGGTGTGTTTGTGGGGTTCCCGGGTGAAGGGAGGAATGATGAAGTGGACTCCAGGTTCTCAGAAGGCTAATTTATTATTTTATGATATGATATGATATTTTATATTATACTTTATATATTATATTATATCACATATTATAAGATAATAATGAGAACTTCAGACTTTCTCTCCAGAGTCTGACACAGCTTAACCCTGATTGGCCAAAGAGTCAAAATAATTCACACGAAACCAGTAAAACAATCACCTGTTGGATAAAAATCTCCAAAGGAGCAAAACACAGGAGAAGCAAATCAGATAAAATTGTTTTCTTTTTCTCTGAGGCTTCTCAGCCTCCCGGGAGAAGAATCCTGGGCAAAGGGATTTTTCAGAAAACATAAAAGTGCCACCGAAGCAGCAGCACCTCTGTCAGGATCCCTTTTTGTGGCCAGGAGTGGCAGAGAACCCCCAGGCTGAGTTTCTTTCCCTTTTCTCTCCCCACAGAAGCGAACATCGAGTCACGGCCACGCCAGGAAGAGAGCCAAGGTAGGAGCTGAGCTGCCACCCCAATTTCCTTTGGGCTGTCCTAATTCCTGATGCCAGCCTCAGGGAGCTGCTCCTCAGCCTTTCCTGTCCCTGCAAAAGCTTCAGGACAGGGATTTCCGCGTGCTCCTTCCTGACAGGATAAAGGATGGGATTGCTCTGTCTGGAAGTGAATTAAAGCAGGGAATTTCCCACCTAAAATTTGCCTTAAAGGCTGAAAAAATAAAAGAACTCATTACTCAGGGATTCCAATTATTATATTATATTATATTATATTATATTATATTATATATTGTTATATTATATTATATTATATTATATTATATTATAATTATATTATATTAATTATATTATATTAATTATATTATATTATATTATATTATATTATATTATATTATATTATATTATATTATATTATGTATTGAGGGGAATATCCCTCTTATTGGGCAGTTTAATTGGGAATTTAATTGGAAATGGCTGCACCAGGAATGCAGCTGCAGGAATTCAAGCGTGAGTTTTAGCTGAGGTGTTGTAACCACTCCCTTATTTTTATTTTTTTTTACCTTTTTCAGTCTAACTCAAAGCTTAAACTGGTCAGGAGTTTGGCTGTGTGTGAGGAATCCTCAGGCCCCTTCGTGGACGGGCTGCTGGAGTCTCAGGTAGGCCCAGGATGTGACAAATTTGGGAGTGTGGAAGCCCAGGAAATCTTAATTTTGCTAAAAATGATCCATGCCTGCCTTGGGGAGCCAAAAAATCCCCACAAGAGCTGGCTGAGACCTTGCTGGGCTCAGGGAATGTCTGAGGGACTCCAACCTCCTTTGTTCCACCCCAGGACATCATCCAGCTGCACGTGAGCTGCCCCTCTGACAAGGAGGAGGAGAAATCCACCAAAGATGGGGTGGAGAAAGAAGAAAAAGACAAGAACAAAGAGAAAACTCCGAGGAAGATGCTCTCTCGAGGTCAGGTGCTGCTTTGAACGGGGCAGGTGCTGCTCACCTGCCCTGGGAACCTTCTGGAAGGTGGGGCAGGAGCTTGGGTGGCTCTGCTGCTGCTGCTGTGCAGGGTTTTGGGGTTGGTGACATCAGGGAGTCCTTTTTGGGTGGGGAATGACCTTCAAATCCACCCAGTGCCACCCCTGCCATGCAGGGACACCTCCCAGTGTGCCAGGGTGCCCCTAAAGCTGGGCACTGCCAGGGATCCAGGGGCAAACTGGGAAATCCATTCCAGGGCCTGCCCACCCTCACAGGGGAGGATTTCTTCCCATAATCCCATTTATCCCTGCCCTCTGGCAGTGGGAAGCCATTCCCTCTTGTTCTGTCCCTCCATCCCTTGTCCCAAGTCTCTCTCCAGCTCTCCTGGAGTCCCCAGAAATTGTTTTTGTTTTGGTTTAGGGTAATTTTGGGAGAAAAATTTTTAAAGGATTTTTTTTTAAGTAAAGTAAATATAAGTGGGGGGTTTTTTTAATTGGTTTGGGAAAAGGTTTTTTATTTTTTTGAGAAAAGTGGAAAAATAGTTTATTTAATAGATAAAATATTTATTAGTACAAAAAAAAACAAACTGAGACACTGGAGAGGTCTCCTGGGTTCTTCTCTTCAGGTTGACCCACACCCATCCCATCCCAGGGATCCCATCCCATCAATCCCATCCCATCCCAGGGATCCCATCCCATAAATCCCATCCCAGGCATCCCATCCCATAAATCCCATCCCAGGGATCCCATCCCATTCCATGGCAGGGATCTCATCCCATCCCAGGGATCCCATCCCATCAATCCCATCCCAGGCATCCCATCCCATAAATCCCATCCCATTCCATGGCAGGGATTCCATCGGATCCCATCCCATCCCATCCCATCCCATCCCATCCCATCCCATCCCATCCCATCCCATCCCAGGGATTCCCAGAGCCTGCAGGATTTAAGGATTGTAAGGCAGAAATTGCTTGGACCAAAGTGTGGAATACACATCTGCCAGGACCTGCTGGGAGTGTCCAGAGCGTGGTCCCAGGGGTGGTTTTGGGACCGGGGTGTCGTTCCAGGAACCCACCCCAGCTCCCTGTCTCTGTCAGCCTCCTAAGGGCCCTTGGAGTGCCTTGTGCTGGTCCTGCTGTCCTGGGAAAAGGCTCCTTAATCCTGGGTTAGACTGGGAAATGTGGGAATGTCATCCTCGTGCACTCAGAGACAGCCCTTTCCTTTCCTTTCCTTTCCTTTCCTTTCCTTTCCTTTCCTTTCCTTTCCTCCTCTCCTCTTTCCCCCTTTCCCTTTTTCTTCTTTCCCCATTTTTCCTTTCCCCCTTTTTCCTTTCCTTTCCTTTCCTTTCCTTTCCTTTCCTTTCCTTTCCTTTCCTTTCCTTTCCTTTCCTTTCCTTTCCTTTTCATCCTCGTGCACTCAGAGACAGCCCTTTCCTTTCCTTTCCTTTCCTTTCCTTTCCTTTCCTTTCCTTTCCTTTCCTTTCCTTTCCTTTCCTTTCCTTTCCTTTCCTTTCCTTTCCTTTCCTCCTCTCCTCTTTCCCCCTTTCCCTTTTTCTTCTTTCCCCATTTTTCCTTTCCCCCTTTTTTCCTTTCTTTTCCCCTTTTTCTTCTTTTCCTCTTTTTCCTTCCCTCCTTTTTTTCCTTTCTTTTCCCCTTTTGCTTCTCTTCCTCTTTTCCCTTCCCTCTGTCCAGTCTCAGTTGTTTGTTAATTTGTTCTGCTGCCATTGTTGTTTTTTTTTCAGATTCCAGCCAGGAATATACAGACTCCACTGGAATAGATTTGCATGAATTTTTAGTAAATACACTGAAAAAAAACCCACGGTAGGTCATGGGCAGTAAAAGAACTCCCTGAGGGCTCTGTGTGTGGGCATTCCTGCATCCTGAGGGATTGCAGCACCTGCAAATATTTTTGTGTTTTCCTCTTTGGAATTCCAAGAGTTACCAGAGCTGGGACAATGTAAAAACTAAAAGCACAACTGTAATTTTATATCCTGTTCAATTCCAAATGTGGAATTGTGTGTGTGATGTGAAGAGAGAAGGACAAATAATTTGTCTGAATGCAAAGAAATACTTTTGATTGCTTTAAATCCTTTTCTAGAAATGGATTTCAAGTGTCAGCCTGGGAAGGAGCTGCTGTGGGAATAATCACTGGGATTGAGGGAAAGGCTGGCAAGGGAATAGCAAAGTTGGAGCCTGCAGCAGTGGAGCTTCCAGCAGAGCAGAGATTCAGGCTTTCCAAAGCCAAGCATCATTAGCAAAACAAACTGGAAAAAAATCTGCTGCTCAGTGTAGTATATTTGAAAAGCAGGGAGTTTTTTAGCCCATTCTCTGTGAAATCAGGGGTCACCTCCTCCTGTGACTTATTCTGCTGCAGGACAGGGCTTGGCAGCAGGGAAGGCAGTTCCACTGTCCCTAAAGTGACTTTTTCTGTCTTTTTTTTTTCCTGACAGGGATAGAATGATGCTGCTCAAGTTGGAACAGGAGATTCTGGAGTTCATCAGTGACAACAAGTAAGTGATCACCAAGTTTGTGTCAAGCAAAGGAAGTTTTTAGTGGAGATTGAGGAATTTGTGCTCCCAGGGGAGCAGGGTGAGGAGGCTGTTCTCCTGGACATCCTGCCACCAGCTGGAGCTCCAACCCTGTCCCCTGTCCCCAGCAATCAGTTCAAGAAGTTCCCCCAGATGACCTCGTACCACCGGATGCTGCTGCACCGCGTGGCGGCGTATTTCGGGATGGATCACAACGTGGACCAGACTGGGAAGGCTGTCATCATCAACAAGACCAGTAACACACGGATGTAAGCTCCTTCTGCTTCCCTTTTTCCTTTTCCTTGCCCTTTCCCTTCCCCTTCTTCTTCCCCTTCTTCCTCCTCTTCTTCCCTTTTCCCTTTTCCTTTCCCTTCTTCTTTCCCTTCCTCTTCCCCTTTCTCTTTTTCCTTTCCCCTTTTTCCTTCTTCTTCCCCTTCTTCTTCTTCTGCCTCTTCCCCTTCTTTCCCCTTTCCCCTTGTCCCTTTTTCTTCTTCCCCTTCTTCCTCTTCTTCTTCCCTTTCTTCTTCTCCTTCCTTTTCCCTTTTCCCTTTCCCTTTTTCTTTCTCTTCCCTTTTCCCTTATTCCTTTTCCTTCATCTTCCCCTCTCTCTTTTTCCTTTCCCCTTTTTCATTCTCCTTTCCCCTTTCCCCTTTCCCCTTTCCCCTTTCCCCTTTCCCTTTACCCTTTTGCCTTTCCCTTCTTTTTCCCCTTCTTCCTCTTCTTCCTTTTCCCTTTCCCTTTCCCTTCTTCTTTCTCTTCCCCTTTCTCTTTTTCCTTTTCCTTCATCCTCCCCTCTCTCTTTTTCCTTTCCCATTTTTCCCTCCCCTTCCTCTTCTTCCCCTTCTTCTTTTGTCTCTTTCCCTTCTCCTTTTACCTTTCCCTTTTTCCATTTTCTTTCCCCTTTCCCTTCTTTTTTTCCCTTTCCCTTTTTCTTCCCCTTCTTTCTTTTTTGCTTCCCTTTCTTCTTCTCCTTCCCCTTCCCTTTTACCTTTTCCCTTTCCTTCCTCTTCCCCTTTCCCTTTTTCCTTTCCCCTTTTTCCTTTCCCCTTTTTCCTTCCCCTTCTTTTTCCCCTTCCCCTTTTCCCCTTCCCCACAGCCCAGCAATGCTCTCTAGCAGGATGGGTTCCACACCATTTTTTTTCCTTTTTTTTGCCTCACAAGAAGGGGAAATCCCTCTCTAGAACAATCAGAATCATGGAATGAAGGCACAGGGAAGGAGAATCTTTTCCTCCCAGCCCTCCCTGCCTCTCCATCGTTCCTGGAGCAGGGACAGGAGCTCTCGTTGCCATCAGCCAGAGCTGAAATCTCACCCAGCAAACACCTTGGGCCTGTTTTTCCCTCCTGACAAGGGCTGGTTTCCTTGCAGCCCCGAGCAGAGGTTCTCTGAGCACATCAAGGACGAGAAGAACGCAGAATTCCCTCAGAGGTTCATCCTGAAACGAGATGACACCAGCATGGATCGGGATGATAACCAGGTGAGGGGTGGCAGGGGGCACCTGCAGCCTTTGGCACAGTCAGATTTGCCTGGTCACAAGACAAGAACAGCTCCAAAATTCTCCTGTTTCATTTAATAGAAGCTCCAACCTCACCCAGGCAGCAGCATCTGAATTTCATGAAAGGTTTTCTAAATATTATGGGAATGGATGAAGAATTGCTGTGGGTTTTATGGCTGTACTTCTCCATACCCTAAAACCAGCTGGGGGCTAGGCCAGGTTTTAAGGTGGAGCCTTTTGCCAAGGTTTCTTTGGGAATATCCCTCAGCTGAATGCTTTGCTTTTAGCTCTCACAGACAGAGGCAGATTTGTGGGGATTTCTGTGTGATTTATTTCATGCCATGTCATTCTGAATCTCTGCTGAATGCTGAGTTACTGGAGGTGTTTTCTTTGCAACATGAATTTTGAATCCTTTTTTGGCTGATTCATCAATTAAAAAGGAGGGTGGGAATGGGAGCAATTCCAGCAGGGAGGAATTCCAGCAGTTTTCAACACTCAGGCCCTCAGCTGAGTGTTGCTTTTCCCTCTCTCTTGCTGGGGCTTGCAGCAAGTCCTGCCCTTCCCCAGGGATCTCAGGGTCTTGTAGCTCCCGCCTTCATGGAAACATGGAATGGTTGGGGTTGGAAAAGACCTTAAAGCTCATCCAGTTCCACCCTGGGACACTTTCCACCCTCCCAAGTTGCCCCAAGCCCTGTTCAACCTGCCCTTGGGCACTTCAGGGATGGGGCAACCACAGCTTCTGTGGGCACCCTGTGCCAGGGCCTGCCCACCCTCCCAGGGAGGAGATTTCCCCATCTAAACCAAGAATCACATCACCCCCTGTGCTGTGGGACCTTTTTCTGAATTTAATTCAGGATAGAAGCTGCTCATTGCAGTCAATCCCAGTTTTTGGGTTCCCTTTGGTGGCACTCAGGGCTGCAGCACAGAATCCACGAGGCAGAAGGAGCGTTGGCACCTGCTCCAAAGAGTGACTTTTAGCTTTTCCCCCTGGGAGCAGGGTGATTTTCCTGATCTGTGGCTCAGGCAGAGCTGAGGCAGAGCTCAGGCAGAGCTGAGGCAGGGTGGTTGTGCTTGGGAATATCCAGGAATATCCTGGCACTTCTGGCAGGTTCATCCCTGCCCTCAGGTGTCTCCAAGGTAGGTCCAGAAGCAAAAGCCACCTAATCCACATGCCACCCAAAACTGGCAGCAGCTGACTGCTCCTGCTGGCAACTGCTGACCCCTGAGCTGTGTTTGTCCCTTCAGATCAGACTCCCCTTGCAGGATGGGAGAAGGAGCAAATCCATAGAAGAGCGAGAGGAGGAATATCAGCGGGTCAGGGAGCGGATATTTGCACGAGAGGTAAGTTTGGATCAACCACCCCCCTGCCAGGATCCTCCTGGAGATTTGGGCCAGAAAGTGGCCTTGAATATGCCAAGAGGTCAGATCTTGTTGCATTTCCTACCAATTTCCCAGAATTTTGGGGATGTGGCAGTGTATTCCAGCTGCCAACAAAGATGTTTGAGGTTCTGGGGGTGGAGGAGCCACACCTGCAGCCTCCAGTCTGCTCCTTCCCTAAAATTTCAGGGAGGAATGGATGCAGTCCTGCTCCTTGCTGCCCAAAAGATTATAACTTTATGCAGGAGCATTTTTGGAGTGATCAGAAAACCATTTCCTGCCCCAAAGGAAGCAGCAGCTGCATCTCCCAGTTTCTTCTTGCTGCAGCTTCCACCTCCTGACCCAGCAGTGCAGGGCTCTGCCTTTCCAGGAGGAATTTGGGCATTCCCAGGAGGAATTTCATCCTTCCAAGGAGGAATTTAGGCCTTCCTAGAAGGGATTTGGGCATTCCCAGGAGGAATTTGGGCATTAGCAGGAGGAATTGGGCATTCCCAGGAGGAATTTGTGCATTGGCAGGAGGAATTTAGTCCTTGCAGGAGGAATTTGGTATTCCCAGGAGGATTTTGGTATTCCCAGGAGGGATTTGGGCATTGGCAGGGGGAATTTAGTCCTTCCAGGAGGAATTTGGTATTCCCAGGAGGAATTTGGGCATTCCCAGGAGGAATTTGGGCATTAGCAGGAGGAATTGGGCATTCCCAGGAGGAATTTGTGCATTGGCAGGAGGAATTTAGTCCTTGCAGGAGGAATTTGGTATTCCCAGGAGGGATTTGGGCATTGGCAGGGGGAATTTAGTCCTTCCAGGAGGAATTTGGTATTCCCAGGAGGGATTTGGGCATTGGCAGGGGGAATTTAGTCCTTCCAGGAGGAATTTGGTATTCCCAGGAGGAATTTGGGCATTCCCAGGAGGAATTTGGGCCTTCCCAAATGCTCCAAATGCTGCATTTAGGTCATAAAACCCCCTTTTTATGCCTGGCCTTGGTTGTCACATGGACAGAGGTACCATCAAAGCTGCCTCAGTGGAGGAGGGAGCTGAAAACTCAGATTTGAGAGATCTCAGGGATCAGGAAAGGGCCTGGATGGAGACCCACAGGGAGCTGGAGTGCAGGAGCCTCAGCACCACACCTCAGCACACTCTGTGTGCCAGCCCCACCCTTTGGAATCCCCTGGCTTTGTTTTTTCACAGTTTCTAAGTGTCCTTTTCCTTTCCTCCCCATCTCCACGTTCCTGCTCCCAGTCTGGCCAGAACGGATACCTCACAGACAGCAGGTGAGTGCTGCCCTGCAGCCCCTGGCAGTGTCACCAAAGCCCTGCATGGCTCCAAAAAGCTGCTTTTCCCTCGTCACACTCTCCACAGAATGCTTTGCTTGTAGCTCTCACAGACAGGGGCAGATTTGTGGGGATTTCTTTGTGCTGAATCCCCCCATGCACAGCTGCTTGAAGGTGTTTTCTTTCAATTTTGAGTCCTTTTTTGGCTGATTCATCAATTAAAAAGGAGGGTGGGAATGGGAGCAATTCCAGCAGGGAGGAATTCCAGCAGTTTTCAAACCATTCCCCAAAAGGATGGGAAATCCCTGCCCTTACAGTGCCAGGATAGCATTAGGATCAGGCAGGGTTGTCCCTAATCCCTGATTATCAACTCAGGGTGACTTAAGAGTGACAGTGAAGTGTCTCAGGCTCCAGCCGAGCTGCTGAGGGCACTGGGAACATGTTTGAGCAGCATTTTCTTGTTAAGCAGTTTTCCCGTGGATGAAAGGGCTGGAGTGAGGCTGAGTCACCTGGCCCTGAGGTTTGGGGACAAAGAAGAGGGTGAAAAGGGACACAGCCTCATCCCTGCTGTGCTGTGCTCTCCCAAAAGCTCTGGAGATGCTGCAGCTCTGTGTGGGACAGGACAGGAGGATCTGAAAATGCAGTCAGGACTGGAAAATGCAGTCACAGGGGCTGTGTCCTGGGGTCTGCCTGCATTCAGGACAGCAAGGACAGGTCTCAGATCTGTGGGGTGGAGTAAAACTCCCCAAAAATGGAACAAAAACCTTGTTGCAGATGCAGCTGCAGCTGTGGGAGCTTCCCTGGCTGTGGTTCCCAGGCCCAATCTGCTTTGGGGTTGCCCTGGATGAGAGAGGGGAGAGCCTCAGCACCATTTTGAGCTCAATAACCTTTGTTCTGCTTTCCAAGAGATGCATTTCTGGCTCTCACCTGCTGCCAGAACCCCAGGGCATCACCTCAGCAGCTCCTTCCAAGCCTCTTTTTGTGCTCAGCAGCTCTTCCTCTCCATCCCTCCCCAGGGAAAGCCATTCCCAGCTGGGCTGGTGGAGCAGGCTCACTGCTTAGGGACATCCCAAAAAGTCCTGCTGTGGCCTGGGCTGAGGCAGGGTGGTCGGTGAGGGCACAGCTCTGGGAGCAGCAACATCCCAGAATCCTGGAGTTTGGGTTTGGGTGGTAGGGGACTTTAGAACTCATCCCTTTCCACCTCCCTGCCTTGGGCAGAGACACCTTCCACTCTCCCAGATTGCTCCAAGCCCCTTCCAGGCTGGCCTTGGACACTTGCAGGGATGGGGCAGCCACAGCTTTGGGCAAACAGGCCCAGCTGGGCAGAAATCCTCAGCAGGAAGTGGTCTCCAGGATCTCCATCAGCCTTGTCTCCAGGCCTTAAAAAACTCCCTGTTCTGAGATGAGAAGGTCTTCAGCACCTCCAGCAGCTCTGCCACTGTCCCTTCCCTGGAGCCCAGTTTGACTCCTCTGCTCTCTGCAGGGGCAACAGGGAGGGGCTGAGCCTGCTGGGGTCTGTTCCAGGTTGGGGAAGAGATTTTTTTGTGACCTTGCTGAGGTCTCTTCCAGGCTGGGGAGGAGATCTTTTTCTAACCCAGCTGGGAAAGAGATCTTTTTTTTCTGACCATGCTGGGGTCGGTTCCAGGCTGGAGAAGAGATCTTTTTGTGACCCTGTTGGGGTCTGTTCCAGGCTGGGGAGATCTTTTTGTGACCCTGCTGAGGTCTCTTCAAGGAGATCTTTTTCTGACCTTGCTGGGGTCTCTTCCAGGCTGGAGAAGAGATCTTTTTGTGACCCAGCTGGGGAAGAGGTTTTTTTGTGACCGTGCTGGGGTCTGTTCCAGGCTGGGGAAGAGATCTTTTCCTGACCCTGCTGGGGTCTGTTCCAGGCTGGGGAAGAGATCTTTTCCTGACCCTGCTGGGGTCTGTTCCAGATCTTTTCCTGACCCTGCTGGGGTCTGTTCTAGGCTGGGGAAGAGATCTACCCTGGCTGTACTGGTGCAGCACCAGCAGCTCTGCCACTGTCCCTTCCCTGGAGCCCAGTTTGACTCCTCTGCTCTCTGCAGGGGCAACAGGGAGGGGCTGAGCCGGGCCTCGGGCAGCCGCCAGAGCAGCACCGAGAGCGAGATCAAATCCCTGGAGCCGCGGCCCTGGAGCAGCACGGACTCGGACGGCTCCATCTTTTTCTGACCTTGCTGGGGTCTCTTCCAGGAGATCTTTTTGTGACCATGCTGTGGTGTCTTCCAGGCTGGGGAGGAGATCTTTTTCTGACCCAGCTGGGGAGGAGATATTTTTTTTTCTGACCTTGCTGGGGTCTGTTCCAGGCTGAGGAAGAGATCTTTTTGTGACCCTGCTGGGGTCTGTTCCAGGAGATCTTTTTCTGACCTTGCTGGGGTCTCTTCCAGGCTGGAGAAGAGATCTTTTTGTGACCCAGCTGGGGAAGAGGTTTTTTTGTGACCCTGCTGGGGTCTGTTCCAGGCTGGGGAAGAGATCTACCCTGGCTGTACTGGTGCAGCACCAGCAGCTCTGCCACTGTCCCTTCCCTGGAGCCCAGTTTGACTCCTCTGCTCTCTGCAGGGGCAACAGGGAGGGGCTGAGCCGGGCCTCGGGCAGCCGCCAGAGCAGCACCGAGAGCGAGATCAAATCCCTGGAGCCGCGGCCCTGGAGCAGCACGGACTCGGACGGCTCCATCCGCAGCCTGAGGCCACCTGTCACCAAAGCCAGCAGCTTCAGTGGCATCTCCATCCTCACCCGGGGGGACAGCATCGGGAGCAGCAAGGGCAGCACGGCCAGCAGGGCCTCACGGGCAGGTACGGGCTGCTGGTGCCAGGCAGGTGCCAAAGGGCACCTGGCACAGTGATCTGGGCTGGGAAATGGAGCTCTTTACCTGCCAAAGGGCACCTGGCACAGTGATCTGGGCTGGGAAATGGAGCTCTTTACCTGCCAAAGGGCACCTGGCACAGTGATCTGGGCTGGGAAATGGAGCTCTTTACCTGCCAAAGGACACCTGACTGTCTTCATGGTGTCTAGTCTGTCACCAGGACTGACAGATTTAGTGTTGAGGAACTGAAACTCTTTACCTGCCAAAGGGCACCTGGCACCCTGATTTGGGCTGGGGAAATTGAGCTCTTTACCTGACAAAGGATACCTGGCAGACAGGTTTAGGGTTAGGAAACTGGAGCTATTTCCCTGGTGAAGAACACCTGATTGTCTCTAGTCTGTCACCAGGACTGACAGATTTGGGGTTGGGGAACTGGAGCTCTTGCCTAGTCTGTCACCAGGACTGACAGATTTAGTGTTGGGGAACTGGAGCTCTTTCTCTGCCAAAGGGCACCTGGCAGACAGGTTTAGGGTTGGGGAACTAGGGTTTGTGATGCTGTGGTTCAAACAGGACATGGGTGGCACCTGGACCTCGGTACCCTGGCGTGGCTGTGCAGTCTGGTTGTGCCACATGGTTCATCACCAACTTCTTCAGAACTCACCATCCCCAATGCAATACAACACAATACAATATTGCAATCGTTCACCATTCTGAATTAATGCAGTCAGATGCATCCTATGGGTGCCCTCCCCTTTTCTCCTGGTTCCCAGCCCTGTGTGCCTGTTTCTCTGTTCCAGATTTGGTGCCCCTGAGTCCTTAATACAATACAGTACAATACAATACAATACAATACAATACAGTACAATACAATACAATACAGTACAATACAATACAATGCAATGCAATACAGTACAATACAATACAATACAATATTGCAATCGTTCACCATTCTGCAGATGCATCCTATGGGTTCCCTCCTCTTCTCTCCTGGATCCCAGCCCTGTGTGCCCGTTTCTGTGTTGCAGGCTTGGTGCTGGGTGCCCCTGAGTCCTGCAGCCAGTCCCCATCCTCCCAGGCCAGCCGTGGCCTCCTGCCCTGCACGGCCCCGCAGCCCCCCGGGCTGCCCCCAGCCCAGCAGCAGCCGGCCATGAGCAGCCCCATGATGTCCCAGGTGAGTCCCACGGGGCACTTTTTGGGGGGAATTTTATACCTTTACTAGGATATATCTGTTTATTTTTTATTACTTGCTTAACTTGGTTTTCTTAACATGATCCATAAATTCTCATATCCGTGCCCTGCCCTTTTCTCCTGGGTCCCAGCCCTCTGTGCCTCTCTCTCTGTTCCAGGTTTGGTGCCTCCTTCTTTCCTCCCTTTTCCTTCCTCCTCTTTCTCCCTTTTTTTCTTTTTTCCTTTTTCTCCCTTTTTTTCTTCCTTTTCCTCCCTTTCCTTCTTCCTTTTCTTCCCCTTTCTTTCTTCCTTTTCCTCCCTTTTTCTTTTCCTCCCTTTTCCTTCTTCCTTTTCCTCCAATTTCCTTTAATTTAAGCAGGAGAGATTTAGATCACAACTCAAAGTTTGTCTAATTTTTTAATTACTTTCAGCTAAAAAAAAGCTGAAAGTAGTTCAGATTTTTTGCTGGAGCAGTAATTCTGTTTTTTTGCTGGCATTAAGTATTGCTAGGTGTGAAAAACGCCAATCACTTGTGTTGATATTTTAAAAGTTTAATAGTAATAAAATAGTTCTAAAAATAGGAATAAAAATTAGACCAATAAGAATTTGTACAATCAGAGTTAGGACAATAAAAGCAAAGAATTATGGACACTTCCTGGGCACTAAGCCCCCAGAAATCATGGCTGGCTAACAAAGGATTAACCCTTAAAAGCAATAACCTGTTGAATATTCATATATCCTACACATAATGCAAACTTTCTTTTCAAACAAAGGACATCTTCTGCTTAATTTCTGCCCCCTCCCCATTTGTAAATTGATTTATTTGCCTCCTAGAAGTCTGGAAGGAATCTGGTTCTTCCTGATAAGGAGGCAATAATTCTTCTTTTGGGATCTTGGTGTCTGTTTGTTGTTATCTCTGTGTGAAGAATTTCTTGGTTATCTTACCCATTTCTTGAGCTAGTTACAAAAAGTATCTTACATAGTTTCTATTTTAATATTATGCTGTAGCTTAAAAACTATATTTATGACACTAATTTTAAAGGATTAATACAGTACTACAAAATTAATACAACATAACACAGTATTCATTTTAATATTTGCAAAGAGCCAATCATGTAATATGAATTTTTAACACACATTTTTCACAACACAGCAATTTTAATGCTGTGAAAGTCCAGTCTGTTCAAAGGGCATGAGTAATATCTGATAAAAATTATGATTCATTGCTCAAAAAATCTCTCCTGTTCCAAGGTCCTAATTCAAAACCTTCCTCCATGTCTGTACCTTCATCCACTATCTCTGTAAGACTTTGAGAACTAATTTTTAACACACATTTTTCACAACACAGCAATTTTAATGCTGTGAAAGTCCAGTCTGTTCAAAGGGCATGAGTTATATCTGATAGCAATTATGATTCATTGCTCAGAAAAGTCTCTCCTGTTCCAAGGTCCTAATTCAAAACCTTCCTCCATGTCTGTACCTTCATCCACTATCTCTGTAAGATTTTGAGAACTCTGTGAATTTTCATTTCCTGCCTCTCTCTCTTTTATGATAAAAATTTCTTTGATGCTCTGGGTGCTCTGGGCTCACACCTGGGGCAGAGCAGGAGAAGGTTGGGCTGTGCTGTGCCTGAGGGGTTCTGTGGGATATCCCACAGAATTCCCAGCTCTGCTGGGCCGGCAGCATCCCTGGAAAAGGATCTGGAGCCCTTGGATGAGTGAAAAACTGGAATTTGTTCCCCTCAGAACCAGCCCCAATGTTTCATTTTCCTTCCTCCCTGCCCTTCCTTTTCCTTCCTTCCTCTTTCTCTTTTCCTTCTTCCTTTTCCTCCCTTTTCCTCCTCCCTTTTCCTTCTTCTTTTTCCTCCCTTTTCCTCCCTTTTCCTCCTTCCTTTTCCTCTCCTTTCCTCCCCCCTTCCCCTGCTCTCTCTCCATTCCTTCCTTTTCCTCCCTTTTCCCACAGCCCTGCTCCCAGGGCTGGCACCCTCCAGGAAGCACCCATGGGTGACATTTCTGTGCATTTATTCTGCTCCTGAGGCTGTGCCCACCCCCAGCCCAGCCCAGTCCTGCTGCAGGAGTGGGGATGAGGTGGGAACCATCCCACTGTGGGGTTTGGGGGGCAAATTCCTGTGGTGTGGGGCTATCCCTGGCACCTCCCTGTGCCACCACACTGGGGCTGGATCTCATCCTGCTCAGGGGCTCTCTGGGGATCCTCTGGCACCACCTTGGACTCACCCTGCAGCAAAGAGCTGCTGGAGTTACACTGGAGGGCTTCAAAATGCAACAGGGTGCTGGATAATCACCCCAAGGCTCCCTTTCCCATGGAAAGTTGGACCAGGTGTTCTGAGGTCCCTTCCAAGCTGGGCTGTCCATGCTTCTCATGTTTTCACTAGGACTGAGAGGAGGGAAGAACCTCCTGGGAAAGCTTTGAGTGCAGGTAACAGGAGCAGCTCCTTGCTGGCTGTTCCCAGCTGTAGGAGAAGGAGGAGCTGGGAGTTCTGGGGCCCTGGAGGGGCTCCAGGGTTGTGGATCGTTTTTTGGAGGATTCTGAGCCTCAAGGAATGAGCTGGAGCTGGAATAGCAGAGTCCCTGGGTGGGATCTCATGCAGGATCACTGGGTTGTGTTGTGGTTTCAGTTTGGATCTTCTGCTGTCTCATCCAAGGGTTTAGGGCCTGGAAAAACTGATTTCAGGTTGTTTGAGTGTTGGTGAAGGCTCTGGAAATGCACCATGCCCATGTTCATGTCACCAAAGATTAAATCAAATCATCCAGCACTGACCATTGGTGCCCAAAGCACGGGGTGTGGATTTTAGTGAGGGGCTGCTCAAAGTGCTCCAGGTGACAAAGCAGGGGTCCCTGCCAAGGTGAGTGTGCAGGAGTGGCCAAGGAGCACTGCAGGGAATGCTGGAAACAGGAGAGACACGAGGGCAGTGCTGAGAGACGTGGCTCTGCTGCTGCCTGCCCTGATGTCACTTTTCCTGCCAGGCAGGAGCTGCTGTGGGGCCGTCACCCCTCCCCAGCTCCTCAGAGCCTCTGGCTGTGCCTGATGGGATGGATGCTGCCCTGGAATGGTTTCTGTGCTCCCCAACTCCCTGCAACGCCCTCTGTGTTTGCAGTTGGCTCACTTGACTAACCTTGTTGTTCCCCCCCTTCCCCTGCTCTCTCTCCATTCCTTCCTTTTCCTCCCTTTTCCTCCTCCCTTCTCCTCCCTTTTCCTCCCTTTTCCTCCTCCTTTTTCCTCCCTTTTCCTCTCCTTTCCTGCCCCCTTCCCCTGCTCTCTCCATCCCTCTCTGCTGGTCGTAGCCGGTCCCAGCGCTGCAGCCCGTTCCGTACTCTCCAAGCTCCTGCCCCCAAGTCCTCTTGCCAGTCTCTCCACCCCAGCAGTACAGCCTGGTACAAACCCCAGTTCCTCTTCTGCACTGTCTGTTGTGCTCTGTGCTGTGTTTGTGTTGTGTGAGCTTGTGCTGATCAGGTATGTCCCAAAAAACCCAGCCCTGGGGTTGGGGTTCACGGAGCTCTGCCATGCCTGAGGCCACGGGGCCACCACCGCTGGAGTTGTGGTCTTGGAAAGAGCCTGGGAAGAGCAAATTCCAAGCCCAGAGCTCCCCAGCAATGCCTGAGGCCACGGGGCCACCACTGCTGGACTGGAAAGAGCCTGGGAATAACAAATTCTAAGTCCAGAGCAGATGCTTGAGGCCACAGGGCCACCACCGCTGGAGTTGTGGTCTTGGGAAGAGCCTGGGAAGAGCAAATTGCAAGCCCAGAGCTCCCCAGCAGATGCTTGAGGCCATGGGGCCACCACTGCTGGAGTTGTGGTCTTGGGAAGAGCCTGGGAAGAGCAAATTGCAAGCCCAGAGCTCCCCAGCAGATGCTTGAGGCCACAGGACTACTACTCTGGAGTTGTGACCTTGGAAAGAGCAAATTCCAAGCCCAGAGCTCCCCAGCAATGCCTGAGGCCACGTGGCCACCACTGCTGGAGTTGTGGCCTTGGGAATAACCTGGGAAGAGCAAATTCCAAACCCAGAGCTCCCCAGCAGAAGCCTGAGGCCATGGGGCCACCACTGCTTGAGTTGTGGCCTTGGGAAGAGCAAATTGCAAGCCCAGAGCTCCCCAGCAGAAGCCTGAGGCCATGGGGCCACCACTGCTGGACTGGGAAGAGCCTGGGAATAACAAATTCTAAGCCCAGAGCAGATGCTTGAGGCCACGAGACCACCACTGCTGGACTGGTGGCCTTTGAAGGAGCTTGGGAAGAGCAAATTGCAAGCCCAGAGCTCCCCAGCAATGCCTGAGGCCACGTGGCCACCACTGCTGGAGTTGTGGCCTTGGGAATAACCTGGGAAGAGCAAATTCCAAACCCAGAGCTCCCCAGCAATGCCTGAGGCCACGTGGCCACCACTGCTGGACTGGTGGCCTTAGGAAAGAGCCTGGGAAGAGCAAATTGCAAGCCCAGAGCTCCCCAGCAGATGCTTGAGGCCTCAGGACTACTACTCTGGAGTTGTGGCCTTGGAAAGAGCAAATTGCAAGCCCAGAGCTCCCCGGCAATGCCTGGGGCCACGTGGCCACCACTGCTGGAGTTGTGGCCTTGGAAGGAGCCTGGGAAGAGCAAATTGCAAGCCCAGAGCTCCCCAGCAGATGCGTGAAGTCACCAGACCACCACTGCTGGACTGGTGGCCTTTGAAGGAGCTTGGGAAGAGCAAATTGCAAGCCCAGAGCTCCCCAGCAGATGCGTGAAGTCACCAGACCACCACTGCTGGACTGGTGGCCTTGGGAAGAGCAAATTGCAAGCCCAGACCTCCCCAGCAGATGCCTGAGGCCACGAGACCACCAGTGCTGGACTGGTGGCCTTGGGAAGAGCCTGGGAAGAGCAAAATCCAAGCCCAGAGCTCCCCAGCAGATGCCTGAGGCCACGGGGCCACCACTGCTGGAGTTGTGGCCTTGGGAAGAGCCTGAGAAGAGCAAAATCCAAGCCCAGAGCTCCCCAGCAGATGCTTGAGGCCACAGGACCACCACTGCTGGAAAGAGCCTGGGAAGAGCAAAATCCAAGCCCAGAGCCCCCCAGCAGATGCTTGAGGCCACAGGACCACCACTGCTGGACTGGTGGCCTTAGGAAAGAGCCTGGGAAGAGCAAATTGGAAGCCCAGAGCTCCCCAGCAGATGCGTGAGGCCATGGGGCCACCACTGCTGGAGTTGTGGCCTTGGAAGAAGCCTGGGAAGAGCAAATTGCAAGCCCAGAGCTCCCAGCAATGCTTGTGCTCCGTGCTGGGGTTTGGGGTCCATGGTTGCCCTGTGGGCTCAGCCAAGCCCTTTTGTTGGGATCTTTTGGGCGTGGTGTCCCCCACGGGATGTGGCAGCTGGGCTGGAGTCACCCCTGCCTGCGTGGGACCCCAACATCTACTGAGCATTTGTCCCCCTCAGCTCGCATGTCCCCCTGTCCTGCTCTGGCTCTGTGCCTCATGTGTGGGGGGCCTTTTTTGGGGGGGGTTTCTCCCAGAGCAGGGAGAAGGGGTCTGCATTTACCAGCAGGGCTGTGTCCCACGTGCCGTCCTCCTCCATCCTCCTCCCTCCTCCTCCTCCCTGCTCCAGGCCGACGAGCTCAGCAGCCCCTTCGGGCAGATCAGCCTCAGCCGCCAGGGCTCCACGGAAGCTCCGGATCCTTCCTCGGCCATGTTCCAGTCGTCGCTCATCTCCCAGCACCCTCAGCAGCCAGGATTCATCATGGCCAGCCCTGGGCAGCCCATCCCCACCTCCAGCTACTCTGCCTCGGGCCACACAGCCCCCCCCCAGCCGGTGCTGCAGCCCCAGGGCTACATTCAGCCCCCCCAGCAGGTGAGGACAGCAGGGACACGGTGGGAGGTTCTGTTCTGTTCCCTTCTGTTGAAGGAAGGGAATGGATGAGTCTGACTCCATGTTCTTAGAAGGCTAATTTATATATTTTTTAATAATTTAGAATAAATATAATACGATATGATATGATATGATATGATATGATATGATATAATATAATATAATATAATATAATATAATATAATATAATAATATATAAATATATAATATATGATATATAAAAATATAATATATTATATATCGATATATTATACAATATATATTATATATAATGATATATTATATTATAATCAATAATATTATATTAATATATATGATATAATGTAATATTATTAAAATTATAATATAATAGAATATTGTATTATATTATATTGTATTTAATATAATATAATATAATATAATATAGTATAATATAATATAATATAATATAATATAATATAATATAATATAATATAATATAATATAATATAATATATTATATTATATTATATTATATTATATTATATTATATTATATTATATTATATTATATTATATTATATTATATTATATTCAAGAATGCCATACTAAATTTTACTAAAGTTTACAGATAGAAAGCTACAAAGAATGATAATGAAAAGTTCCTGATTCCTTCCAGAGTCCTGACACAACCTGACTGTGATTGGTTATTAAGTCAAAACAATTGACATGAAACTAATTAAACATGCACCTGTTGGTAAAAAAAATGTCCAAAGCAGCAAAACACAGGAGAAGCAAATCAGATAATTATTGTTTTCATTTTTTTCCCTGAAGCTTCTCAGCTTCCCAGGAGAAGAATCCTGGGCAAAGAGATTTTTTCAGAAAATGTGATGGTAACAGACATCCCCAGAGCTGGCAGGCCAGGGGCTGCTGGGGAGTGGGTCCCTCTTTTTCTGCTGCTCTTTGGTGATGGATCCCCCCACAGGGGTCCAGCCTGGGGGTCTCACACCCCCTGTGAGGCACAGGATGATCCCCGTGTCCCTCTGAGCCCACGAGGCTCCTTCCTGGCACCCCCGGGCCACTCGTGGCTCTCAGCAGTGGGGATGGACTCAGGGCTGACACCTCTGAGCTCTCTTTGGGGTCCTGCAGGGTTTTATGACCTCTGGGATTGTCCCCTGAGCTGTGAGGAGAGTTGTGCTGGGACAGGCTTGGGAAGGTTCCCCGAGGAGCCAAAGCCCTGCCTGCTTCCCTTCAGCAGAAACCAGGCCAGGTGAGAGGGAAAACAGGTTCTGAGGGACCAGCTTTCCTGGTCCTGCTCCCTCCTGTGTTCTCACCATGGGTTTTCTTGTCCCTGCCAGATTCAGGTTTCTTACTACCCGCCCGGGCAGTACCCGAACTCCAGCCAGCAATACCGACCCCTCAGTCACCCAGTGGCCTACAGCTCCCAGCGCCCACAGCAGCTCCCCCAGCAGTCCCAGCAGCCAGGTAAGGGGTGACAGGGGGCAAGGGGGCAGCTTTCCCTTTGCTGCTGCTTTTGTTGGCTCCAGAGATCTCCCCTGGGCTGTTTGGGGCCGGGTTGTTCTTGCCCGTCTCCCACTCTGGGTTGGGAAGTTGGGATGTGTCCTTCCCCTCCCTCTCCTCTGAGCTCCCTGGGGAGGGGATGAGATGGATTTAACCCCACTGAGGGGCTCCCTAAATGTTAAATCTGGGGTTGTTTCCCGTGTCCAGCTGGGAAATTATTCCTTTGAAACCCTGTTCAGGCAGGTTTACAACCAGCAGCAAACATACCAAGGCTGCTCTTGCCCATCTCCCACTCTGGGTTGGGAAGTTGGGATGTGTTCTTCTCCTCCCTCTCCTCTGAGCTCCCTCTGAGGGGATGAGATGGATTTAACCCCACTGAGGGGCTGCCAGGGGAATTTAAAGCCAGGAACTTCCCTTGGAAGTGTTTGCTTCTGCTTTAAGAGAAGCCCTTTCCCCACTCTTCAGCAGGAGGTGGGGATAGAAGCAGGATTTAATTCCCTAAATGTTAAATCTGGGGTTGTTTCCCCTGTCCTGTGTGCCCAGCCCTGTCCTGTGTGCCCAGCCCTCTCCTGTGTGCCCAGCCATCCCAGAAAAGACAGAGCTGGCTGTGGGAATCAGAAAAACAGAAACTTCCACAGACACAGCAGGGTTTGATCTGCAGCCTTGGGAGAAGCTGGGATTGGTGTAAAAATACAACACCCAGACATTGAGGAGGAAAATCATAAATTTATGTTTCTGTGGTTCTATTCTAAGTAAGAATATGCCTTAAATAAGTGAGAAATTGCATTGATAAAGTGGTGAAGGGTTTATAATGTAGGAAACTGTATTGATAAGGTGGTAAGGGGTTTTTAATGTAAGAAACTGTATTGATAAGGTGGTGAGGGGTTTATGATGTAAGAAACTGCATTGATAAAGTGGTGAAGGGTTTATAATGTAGGAAAGTGCATTGATAAAGTGGTGGAGGGTTTATAATGTAGGGGTGTGGTTGTATAGAATAAACCAAAAGTTTAAAAGTTATAACAGAAGCATCTGTGTGAATGTGAGCTAGAAGCCCATTAGACAAAAGAATCCACAGTGCACCAGGAGTGAGTAAAGGTGATAGGTTAGAAAAACAAAATAAACCCTGTAGCAACTGTCTATTAAGTTAGAAAGTTCTGTATTACCTTGTAACAAAGAAACTTGTGACTACTCTGAGCTATGACCAAAAACTTCCTCCTCTAAAACCTCCCAGCCTCTGAGGCTGATGTTTATCCGGGCAATAAATCATCCTTAGCCCAAAAATAATCCCATCCTTTCACTAAAAGCAGTGCCAATAAGAGCCGGGAATAACCTGTGCAGGTGCCCCAGCTCTTCCTCCCATCCCCATCCTCACCTGAGCCCTCTGTGCTCCACAGCCCGTCCGTGGGGTTCCTGCAGCCCCCTGGCTCCGAGCAGTACCAGATGCCGCAGTCCCCGGCGCCCTGCAGCCCCCCCCAGATGCAGCAGCAGTATTCAGGTACCAGGGGCAAGGCTGGCATCGACTCCCGAGCTGGCATCAGCCTTTGGATCACCTCACAGCCAAGCCTGGCAGCTCCAGGGCAGGGGGGTTCCTCAGGCTGGGCATGATCAGGATGTTGCACTGGAATCTCCCTGCCGGGGTGGGCAGGGGGTGGAGGGAGATGGGTGGGCTGTGGGTTGGTGAGGGGGGGAAAGAACTGTGGGTGGGGAGGCTGGGGGTTCCTGCTGCCTGTCACAGCTGCTGGGAGTGAGCTGGAGCAGGATCTGAGCTGGGATGATGGAGGGTAGCTGGATCCATGCTTGGATCCTTTGCTGGAGTTTTGTGGAGATGTTCAGAGCAGTCACTGAGCTGCCATCCCTCAGCTTGGCCCCTGTGCTCCCCTTTCTCCTGGGTTAAACATCATCACCACCAGATGTAACCTTTGCTATTAGAGAGGAGTCCCCAGAGGGTCCTGGTGGGGTTTTTCCAGCGTGGAAAAATCATGAGTGGCAGAGGAGAGTCCAGAATGGGATTGTGGGGAAGGGTGTGCAGTGGCAGGGTCGGGCAGGTGCCCTGTGTCCCACAGCAGCACAGCCTTTCACACCTATGTCTGTCCCCAGGGGTGTCCCCATCAGGCCCTGGTGTGGTGGTGATGCAGCTGAATGTCCCCAACGGCCCCCAGGCCCCCCAGAACCCCCCCGTGGTGCAGTGGAGCCACTGTAAGTACTACAGCCTGGAGCAGCGGGGGCAGAAGCCAGGAGACCTCTACAACCCCGACACCAGTGCTCAGGTACTGGGAGGGACTGGGAGGAGGCAGCTCAGCCTTTGGGGTGGGCTGGGTGATGGTGTGGGGGTCACCAGCCCTGGGGGTGTCTGACGCTGTCCCTCCCCCAGGCCAGCACCCAGCTGAGCAGCCCCATCACGTCCCCCACGCAGTCCCCGACGCCGTCGCCCGTCACCAACCTCAACAGCGTGTGCACGGGGCTGAGCCCCCTGCCCGTCCTCACACAGTTCCCCAGGCCCATGGGCCCAGCACAAGGTAAGGGAGAGCCCTGTGGGGACAGCCCAGGGCTGGGAATGTGGGATTTTTCCTGGGATCCCCACAAACTCGGGCTCCTTGTGCAGGTGATGGGAGGTACTCGCTGCTGGGCCAACCTCTGCAGTACAACCTGTCCCTGTGTCCCCCGCCTCTGCTCCACAACCAGCCCAGCTACACAGGACACCAGGTACAGCCAGGCCCTTCCCCAGCCCCTCTGTGGGCACCACGAAGGCACCGTGTCCCCTGAGGTGACACGGTGCCCTTTGTGTCCTTCAAGGGGCAGACTGGAATGAAACACGGGAACCGCAGCAAGAGGCAGGCCCTGAAGTCAGCGTCCACCGACCTGGGGACAAGTGACGTAGGCAAGTGACCCCCTCCAGCCTCTTTTTGCCCTCTGATGCCCTCACAAATGGATGTTGGAGACTCCAGGTGCCATCCCTGCCCACACCAGCATCCCACAGAACTCTGTGTTGGAGACTCCGGGTGCCATCCCTGCCCACACCAGCATCCCACAGAACCCTGTGCTGGTTTTGGAGGGTGATTCCTGCCAGTCCCTTCTCCCCACACCCACAAACACCCCCCAGCCCAGGTGGGTGCAGGCTGGGGGTGCAGCAGATCCAGCCCCAGCCCGCTGTGCCCTGAGGGAGGTGGGTGAACAGGGAGTCAAACCTCAGAGGACACCTGGGTGCTGTTCCTGCCTCTCAGAGGGTGGAGATGATGGAGCTGGCAGAGCTGGGATTTTATTCCTCTTTCTCAGCAGAAAGTGAGTGTCCAAACTCTGAGATCTCCCTCCCACCACTGCTCTCCCAAGTCACTCTTCCCACCCCTGCTTCCCTTTCCCATGGGGCCTGCAGCTCCAGAGCCTCATCTTTGAGATTTGGGATCTCTGCGTGGCTGTGAGGGCTGAGGGTTCCAGTGAATCCTTTCCACCCGTGTCCAGAGCATCTCCACTGGGTCCTTGAAAAGGGAGGGACACACAGCTTGGAGGGGGCAGCCCTCACTGACCCTCTGGAGGCTTGTCCCCCATGTCACCTCAGTGTCACCACCCGCAGCTGCCTGCAGGGGCCCTTTAAGAGCTGCCTCCCCCTCTGCCCCTGGCATGGTCCCTACGTGCCACGTTAATATTAGCAAAGAATCCTCCAGCAGCTCTGCTAAGCCCGGGCCAGGGCTGGAGCCAGGAGCTGCAGAGGGATTTGGGGACCAAGGGCAGGGGCTGCAGCTGCAGAGGGATTTGGGGACCAAGGGCAGGGGCTGGAGCTGCAGAGAAATTTGGGTATCACAGGGTAGAGCTCAGAGCCAGCAGCTGCAGAGGGATTTGGGTACCAAGGGCAGGGCTAGAGCTGGGAACTGCAAAGAGATTTGGGTACCACAGGGCAGGGGCAGAGGTCAAAACCAGGAGCTGCAGAGAAATTTGGGTATCACAGGGTAGAGCTCACAGCCAGGAGCTGATGAGAGATTTGGGGACCACAGGACAGGGATAGGGGAGAGCCAGGAGCTGCAGAGGGATTTGGGTACCAAGGGCAGGGGCTGGAGCTGCAGAGGGATTTGGGGACCACTGGGCAGGAACTGGAGCCAGGAACTGCAGAGGGATTTGGAGGCCGTGGGGCAGGGACAAAGGTGAGAGCCAGGAGCTGCAGAGGGATTTGGGTGCCACAGGGCAGGAACCAGGAGCTGCAGAGGCATTTTCGTGCAGGACACACCCAGTGCCACCACCCTCCATGGGTGCAGCCATTCTCCCTGCCAGGGTCAGGGTGGCAGCGTGGGGTTGGCTCCCAGTCCTGCCAGCTGAAGATTTGGGGTAGAAAACCAGCACAGAGCCCCTGGGAAAGCCTGAACTATCCAAAGCACACCAGGAGGACTTGGTGTCCCTGTAGCTGTGGGAATACCCACATCTCCTCCTGAAGCAAAACCAACATTGTGGGCACGGGGGGAGTTGGGATGGGGCATTCCTGGGAGCAGGTAGGGCTGCTTTGGAAGGCTTGAAAGAATAACTGGCTTAAAATAATAGATTGGGTGGCTTCAAAGAATAGATTGGGTGGCTTTAAAGAATAGATTGGGTAGCTTTATAAAAGAATAGATTCCTCCAGGGAGCTGCTTGGTGAACTGGCTTAAAATAATAGATTGGGTGGCTTCACAGAATAGATTGGGTGGCTTTAAAGAATAGATTGAGTGGCTTCAAAGAATAGATTGAGTGGCTTCAAAGAATAGATTGGGTGGCTTTATAAAAGAATAGATTCCTGCTGGGAGCAGCTTGGTTCCTGTGCCCAGGAGAGGTGGCAGCTCCAGCCCGGTGGCACCCGGTGACACGCAGCTCCTTCCCTGCAGTGCTGGGCCGGGTGCTGGAGGTGACAGACCTGCCCGAGGGCATCACACGGACAGAGGCCGACAAGCTCTTCACCCAGCTCGCCATGGCCGGTGCCAAAATCCAGTGGCTCAAAGAGACTCAGGGGCGCCGCGGGGACGGAGGCGGCGGCGGGGACAACAGCGGGACTCCGGAGAACGGCAGGCACAGTGACCTCGCTGCCTTATACACCATCGTGGCCGTGTTCCCCAGCCCCCTGGCTGCCCAAAACGCCTCCCTCCGACTCAACAACTCCCTCAGCCGCTTCAAACTGCGCGTGGCCAAAAAGAACTACGACCTGCGGGTGCTGGAGCGGGCCAGCTCCCAGTAGGGCTCCCGAGTGGGCACCGGGCACTCCCCTGGGCCTCTTCTCCTCCCACCCTCCCTTCCTCTCGCCCTCCTTCCTTGATATATTTATATGAACATAATTAAGAGACAAGAAGTTGATTTTTTTTTTTTTAATTATTATTTTTTTGGAGTGACGCCCGTGCCCGCCCCCCTCCCCTGTGTCTATGGTTTTGTTTGAGCACTGTGTTGGACCGCACATACAGGTGTTGATTGGTATGTTCACTGCACATTTTATTTAATCAAATTATTATTTTGCTGGGGGTGGGGAGGGAGGGGGGATTTTTTTTTTGTTTTATTTTATTTGGGGGGTTGTTTTTAAATAAAAAAAAGAGGAAAATTGTCCATCACTTGAACGTAACTTCCTGTTCTCTGCCAGTGTCGGGGCTCTGTGCTGCCTCACTGGGGTGAGGGGACAGCAGAGGGGACACTGGCAGGGGGGTGATCCTGTGGTGTGCCAGCATGGGGATCCCAGGCTGGGATCAGAGCATTTGGATCAGGGCTGAACTCCCCTGACAGATGTTCACGGCCTCTTCTCCAGCTGCCAGCCCCATCCAGCTGTGGAATTCCAGGGCAGGAATGAGGGCATGGAGTGCCCTGCCAGGAATCACCACATTCCTGCTGACAGCAGCAGCACCTGGAGCTGGCAGGGCCAGGTGGGGACAGGATTTGGGGTGCACAAATCCTCTGGCAGTAGCAGGATGCTCCCAGCCTTCCTGAGCAGGTGCAGCCGGACAGGTAAGAGCTGCCAGGAAGGGGGGCTCCAGCTCAGCTCGGTGCCAGCTGCCACCTCAGTGCCACCCACAGCCAGGCAGGGACCTCAGGGCCGTGTCCCTGTCCACAGCAGCCTGGCAGCAGTGGGATCGCAGCTCCTGGCACCCCAGCAGAGCCTGCACCAGCAGGATTTGGTGCCAGGAGGTGCAATGCCAGACCCCACTGCTGCCCCTGTGCCCGCTGAACCCGCAGCAGCCTCCAATGCACCAGCAAAGCAGACACTGCAGCTGGAGCCTTTGGCGTGCCCAGCTCCTGGAACCCTCCGTGTGCCCAGTTCCTGGAGCCCTGGCTGTGCCCGGTTCCTTCTTTACCCCGGGCCAGGCTGGGGGGGCCCCTGGCACGCCCAGCAACCCACCAACGCAAATAGCCGGCGGCTCCTCCGCCTGCTCCCTCCCGGCGCACGCTGGGGCTCCAATTTCCCGGCGTCAGCCCCCGGCACGGCTCAGCTGTCGTCCCCCTCTGCCCTGTCACTCCGGCGGCCACCGCACCGCCGCCCTGCCCCCGCCAGCCAGGGCTGGGGGTCTGCGGCCATCGGGGCCCCGGCACCGGCCGCGCTCCGGGGGCTCCTCCAGCGCGGGGTGACAGCGCCGAGCACAGGGTGAGTGCCCCCTGTGTGCCCCTCCTGCCGTGCTCGTGCCCACCCTGGGCCCCCCCGGGGCTGCAGGGCCTCGGGGTGCCCCGGTCCTGCAGGGCCCCTCGCCCCAGCGCTCCCCGTTCCCATCCCCTGATGCTTTTCCTGACTCGTTTTCCTGGCTGCTTTTCCTGACTGCTTTTCCTGACTGGTTTTCCCGATGGTTTCCTGATGGTTTTCCTCATGGTTTCCTGGCTGAATTTCCTGACTGGTTTTGCTCACTGGTTTTCCTGACTGCTTTTCCTGAGTAATTTTCCTGACTGGTTTTCCCGATGGTTTTCCTGGTGGTTTTCCTGGCTGAATTTCCTGCCTGGTTTTCCTGACTAGTTTCCCTGGCTGGTTTTCCTGACTGTGTTTCCTGGCTGGTTTTCTTGATGCTTTTCCTGATGGTTTCCTGGCTGCTTTTCCTGACTGGTTTTCCTCACTGGTTTTCCTGGCTGCTTTTCCTGAGTAATTTTCCTGACTGTTTTTCCTGACTGCTTTTCCTGACTGCTTTTCCTGATGGTTTTCCTGACTTCTTTTCCTGATGGTTTTCCTGATGGTTTTCCTCCCTGCTTTTCCTGGCTGGGGTGGGTATCACCAAAGCCAGGGAGGTCTGGGTGGAAGCCCTGCGGGGAGGGCTGTCCAGGGTGGCACCGGGATGGTTTGGGGGATGCAGGAGCAGGTCCAGCCCAAATCCAGACGATGCCCATCAGTGTCCCCACCTGAGTGGCACCGTTTGTGGCTTCACGGTGAGGTGGCGATGCCCGGGCTAAGGTGGGCACGTGCAGGTGGCCCAGGGGCTGGCTCACAGGGCTTGGCCAGGGATGTGCCACGCTCTGGGCTGGGCACCGACCTCCAGCCTGGCCCTGGGGCTCACCGAGGCACAACCAGCCCTGGCAGGGGCTGCAGGATGGGCAGAGGGAATGAACCCGGAGTTTTCCCTGGCAGAACCAGCCCTGGGAGTGAACCCGGAGTTTTCCCTGGCAGAACCAGCCCTGGGAGTGAACCCGGGGTTACCCCTGGCAGAACCAGCCCTGGGGGTGAACCCGGAGTTTTCCCTGGCAGAACCAGCCCTGGGAGTGAACCCGGGGTTACCCCTGGCAGAACCAGCCCTGGGATTGAACCCGGGGTTTCCCCTGGCAGAACCAGCCCTGGGGGTGAACCCGGGGTTACCCCTGGCAGAACCAGCCCTGGGGGTGAACCCGGAGTTTTCCCTGGCAGAACCAGCCCTGGGGGTGAACCCGGGGTTACCCCTGGCAGAACCAGCCCTGGGAGTGAACCCGGGGTTACCCCTGGCAGAACCAGCCCTTGCCAGGACAGGAAGGGGTGGCACTGCCCACCCAGCACGGTCTGACCACCGGGGCAGCTGGAACTGCCCCAGCCAACGCCACCCCTGCTCTCCCCCTTGCAGCATGACAGAGAAGGAAGTGCCAGAGCCGCCGGCTTCACCTGCTTCAGGTGGGAAACCCAAGAGCCGGGTAAGTGGGTGCCCACGGGGCAGTTTGGGTGGGTGGGCGAAGCCCCCCTCTCTATCATCACCCTGCCGCAGCCCCAGGAGGATTTGGGAGGCCGGGGGTGCCTGGTGGGACCCTGATCCAGCCGGGTGTTGGGTGGGCATTTCCCAGCTTGGCATTTCCCTGGCGTGCCCAGGGTGCTCAGGAGCCACAGCTTCCATTTTTTTGTGGAGACTTCACGGGACTGGGAGGAGGATCCCCATCTTCAGAGCGTTCCTGGAGTCTCCTCCCGCTCGTGGAGGGGGTCACGGGGGCGAGGAGCTGGGCACGGGGTGTCTGCCCTCCTTCCTCCCCGCACTGCCACACACCGGCCGCCCCCCTCCTGCCCCCGCAGCTGCAGAAGCTGAAGCAACTTTTCCAGCGAAAACCCAAAGAGGAGCCGGCGCAGGAGCCACAGCCCAACGGGGAGCTGGTCAGCCCCTCGGGGGGACCCATCTATTACATCTATGAGGATGACGAAGAGGAGGAAGAGGAGGAGGAGCCCGAGCCCCCTCCCGAACCGGAGAAACTCGTTAACGACAAACCCCACAAATTCAAAGACCATTACTTCAAAAAGCCCAAATTTTGCGATGTTTGTGCCCGCATGATCGTCCGTGAGTGCTGAGGGGGGGCTGGGGGTCGTGGGCAGGGCTGGGGCTGGGGGCCAAGGCTGCCCGGGGCTGTTCACAGCCGCAGTGTCACATTCCCTCTCCTTCCCACCACCCCGCCGCTGCCAGTCAACAACAAATTTGGCCTGAGGTGCAAGAACTGCAAAACCAACATCCACCACCACTGCCAGTCCTACGTGGAGATGCAGCGCTGCTTCGGCAAGATCGTGAGTGCCGCCCCCCCCTCCAGCCCCCAGCTCGGCCACCCCCGGCAGGACGCGGGTGCCACCCCCCCTGGCCATTCCCTGCCTCTGAAGGGGACCCCCATGTCCCTCTGGGGGTCCCCCCAGCTGTGACAGGTGGCTCTGGGGGGTGGCTGATGCTGAGACCCCCCCTCTGTCCTCGCAGCCTCCCGGGTTCCGGCGGGCGTACAGCTCCCCCCTCTACAGCGACCAGCAGTACGCCGGCACCAAGGACCAGCTCGGTGAGCCCCCCCTGTCCCTTTTGTCCCCACCTGGGGGTGTCCCCACCCCTGACACCCCCCCTGAGCCTCCCCTGCCCCCGCAGCAAACAGGAGCGACCCCGTGTTCGAGACGCTGCGGACCGGAGTGATCATGGCCAACAAGGAGCGCAAGAAGGGCCAGGACGACAAGAAGAACGTGAGCGAGGGGTGGGGCTGTCACCAAATTCCCAGTGACCCCCCCAGCCCCCCAAATTCTGCACGTTCTGAGAATTTCTCACGTTCTGAGAGCCCTCTCTGCCTTCCAGCCCTTGGCTGCGATGATGGACGAGGAGTCGGAGGCCACGAAGCCGGTGGGGAGCAAAGCTGAGGGTGGTGAGCGCCGAGGGTTGGGGGGCTGAGCCCACGGGGACACGGAGGGACCCCCTGGCTGCGTTTGGGGGGGGTCACCAGGGTGCAGAGAGAGTTCGTGTCCCCGCCGCGGGGCTCTCGCTGCATCCCCACGTCGGCTGAGGAGACCCTCGGGAGGCACCCCTGGCAGAGGTGTGACCCCTCCTCCCCTTCCCAGGTGCCGCCGAGGGGGACAAGAAGGCTGAGAAGAGCCCAGCAGATGACAAGGTACCCCTCGTCCTCGCCCTGCACCCCAAAACCTCGAGCAGAGCCCGTGGGATCTCCGTGCTGGGAGCCCCAGGGCTGTCTGCAAACCCCACTGTGCCCCCCAGAGCAAGAAGCCACAGCCAGGGGGGTTCCTGCAGTCCCACTATTTCGTGGCACTTTATCGCTTCAAAGCCCTGGAGAAGGACGACCTGGACTTCCCGTGAGTTCCCAGCTCGTCCTGGGCTCTTTCCCGAAGTTTTTTTGGGGTTTGGCTCCATGTGGTTCCGTGGATTTCCCGAGGATTTCCCGAGATTTCCGTGGATTTCCCGAGGCTGAGCTGCCCTGGGCAGGACCTGCCTGTCCCTGAGCCCCTGGGCTGCGTGTCCCGTGCCAGGCACGGGGCTGGAGCAGCTGATTCTGAAGGAAAAGAGGATTTCCTTGGGGTCTGCCCCCCCTCAGAGACCCCCACTCCTTCCCTTCCAGGCCGGGGGAGAAGATCACGGTGGTCGATGACTCCAACGAGGAGTGGTGGCGGGTGAGGCTGGGAAAGCTCTGCCAGGGGGGCACCCAAACCTGCTGTGACCCCCCAACCTGGCGAGGGGGAGGCTCTGGGACCCCCGCACCGGCCCCAATCCCCCCTTGCACTCCCTGCAGGGGAAGATCGGGGAGAAAGTCGGGTATTTCCCCCCCAACTTCATCATCCGGGTGCGGGCAGGCGAGCGGGTGCACAAGGTGACGCGTTCCTTCGTGGGCAACCGGGAAATCGGGCAGATCACGCTCAAAAAGGATCAGGTGAGACGGGGACCCCCCCCTCAACACCACCCGGAGACCCCCAGACCCCCCTCCGAGCCCCCCATCACAGCTGCACCCCATAAGCAGCATCAGCACCCCAACATTTCTCACCTCGGATGAGATCTGCTCTGCCCCGACCCCTCCACTCCTGGGGCTCCCCCTGCTCTGGGGGGGTCCCCCTGCCTTGGGGGGGGGTCCCGGGGGTCTCACCCGCCCCCGTCTCGCCCGCAGATCGTGGTGCAGAAGGGGGAGGAGGTGAACGGTTACGTCAAAGTCTTCACGGGCCGCAAAGTGGGGCTGTTCCCTGTGGACTTCCTGGAGGAGATCTGAGGGGGGCTGCGGGGCTGGGGGGACCCCCGCGATGGGGCACGGAGACCCCCGCGATGGGGGGCACGGAGACCCCCGGGATGGGGCGGAAAGGCTCAGGCTGCGGGGTGGGGATGGGACGGGGGCACCCTGGGCAGGGGGACCCCGGGATCGGGATGGGGGGCCCTGGCTGCGGGACAGGTTTGGGGTCGGGGGGGGGGGCACCCCCATTCCTGCTGCTCCCAGGTCCTCGGGGTGTCCCTGGTGTGTCCCTGGGGTGTCCTCGGGGTGTCCCTGGGGGGCAGGACCGGGGCAGGATGGGGGGCACAGGGGGTGCCCCAAGGGCTCTTTCCCCCTGTGAGGTTTTGGTGCCTCCAGAGACGCTGGGGGCAACAGGGGCACCCCCAGAGCCGCTGCGGGGCCCCCCCGGAGCGAGGGGGGGACACTGGGGGTCCGGGGGGTCCTGTCCCGGTGCTCCCGGTGCTCCCGGGGCTCCCGGGGCTCCCGGGGCTCCCGGGTTTGGCAATACACGGCTGTGCCCATCCCCGCTCTCCGGTGTGGATTTAATGGGGTGGGGGCGCGCCGGGGGCTCCGCTCTGGGGGTCGCTGGGGGGGCGCCGGTGACCCCTTGGGGGGCGCCGCTGTTGGGGTGACAGTGCCCACCGCGGGGGGACCCCGGCAGGGTGGCGGGGGGGCTGTCACTGGCCACTGTTCACGGGTCACTGGTCAGTGGTCACTGTGGGGTGCCAGTGGTCACCAGTGAAGGGGTCACTGGTCAGTGGTCACTGGTCACTGTGGGGGCCGGTGGTCACCAGTGCAGGGGTCACTGGTCACTGTGGGGG
Source organism: Passer montanus (assembly GCF_014805655.1). Lineage (NCBI taxonomy): Eukaryota > Metazoa > Chordata > Aves > Passeriformes > Passeridae > Passer > Passer montanus. The sequence goes on along the minus strand of NW_024363272.1, from coordinate 288,101 downwards.
TGCTCGTGGCCCCAATGCAGGGGTCACTGGTCACTGTGGGTGTGGTGGTGGCCCCAGTTCGGGGGTCACAGGTCACTGTGGGGTGCCGGTGGTCACCAGTCAGGGGTCACTGGTCACTGTGGGGGTGCCAGTGGTCATTAGTTCAGTGGCCAGTGGTCACTGTGGGATGCCGGTGACCCCAGTTCAGGGGTCAGTGGTCACTGGTCACTGTGGGGTGCTCGTGGCCCCAGTGCAGGGGTCACTGGTCACTGTGGGGTTCTGGTGCCACCAGTTCAGGGGTCAGTGGTCACTGTGGGGTGGTGGTGGCCCCGATGCAGGGGTCACTGGTCACTCTGGGGGTGCCAGTGGTCACTAGTTCAGTGGTCAGTGGTCACTGTGGGGTGCCGGTGGTCACCAGTCAGGGGTCAGTGGTCACTGGTCACTGTGGGGTGCCGGTGACCCCAGTTCGGGGGTCAGTGGTCACTGGTCACTGTGGGGTGCCGGTGGTCACCAGTTCAGGGGTCAGTGGTCAGTGGTCACTGTGGGGTGCCGGTGGTCACCAGTTCAGGGGTCAGTGGTCAGTGGTCACTGTGGGGTGCCGGTGGTCACCAGTTCAGGGGTCAGTGGTCACTGTGGGGTGCCGGTGACCCCAGTTCAGGGGTCAGTGGTCACTGTGGGTGTGGTAGTGGCCCCAGTTAAGGGGTCAGTGGTCACTGGTCACTGTGAGGTTCCGGTGGCCCCAATGCAGGGGTCAGTGGTCACTCTGGGGGTGCCAGTGGTCACTAGTTCAGTGGTCAGGGGTCACTGTGGGGTGCCGGTGGTCACCAGTTCAGGGGTCAGTGGTCACTGTGGGGTGCCGGTGCCCCCAGTTCAGTGGTCAGTGGTCAGTGGTCACTGTGGGGTGCCGGTGGTCACCAGTCAGGGGTCACTGGTCACTGTGGGGGTGCCAGTGGTCATTAGTTCAGTGGCCAGTGGTCACTGTGGGATGCCGGTGCCCCCAGTTCGGGGGTCAGTGGTCAGTGGTCACTGTGGGGGTGCCGGTGGTCACCAGTTCAGTGGTCACTGGTCACTGTGGGGGTGCCAGTGGTCATTAGTTCAGTGGCCAGTGGTCACTGTGGGATGCCGGTGCCCCCAGTTCGGGGGTCAGTGGTCAGTGGTCACTGTGGGGGTGCCGGTGGTCACCAGTTCAGTGGTCACTGGTCACTGTGGGGTGCCGGTGCCCCCGGCGCGGCTCAGCCCGGCCCGCTCGGCGGGAGGGGAAGGGGCGGCGCTGGCGCGGGGCCCGGCGGGGCCCGAAAAGGGGCGGCGGGCGACAGGTGACGGTGCCGGGGACACGACGGGACCTTGGAGCGCGGCGGGGGCGGGCGCGGAGCCACCGGCCGCGGGGCCGCGCCCGTGACGTCACGGCCCCGTGACGTCAGCGGTAACCACGGCGACGGGCGGGAGGGGTGGGCGGGGCTTGCGGAGTGGGTGTGGCCGAGCGTTGCCCGGCTCGGCCGCGAGGGGGCGCTGCCGGCACGCCGCGCGCCGTATGCAAAAATATGCAAATGAGGCGGGGAGGGCAGCGGCGCCCCCTGGCGGGCGGATTTTGGGGTACCGCGGACGGAATTGGGGGGAGGGGGAAAGGGGGGAGTGAGGAGGGGTCCTCGTGTTTCCCCCCACACTCCGCGGGGCTGCTGAGGTTTTGGTTTTTGTGTTGGTTTTTTTGGGTTTTTGGGGGGGGGGGAGCAGCTGATTTGCTGCATCTGGGCGGTGGGGAGGGGAACCACCCTGGGAAGGGGGGGGAGGGCTCCGGCTAATTTAACAGCTGAAGAGAACAACTTAATTAGAGTCAGCTGGAAAATTGGGTAAAACCCCTCCTATCAGCCTCCCGCCCCCCAGCCCCCTCCCCTGCCGGCTCCTGCTGGGATCTTGGTTTCGGGATGCGTTTTGGGATGATTTTGGGATGTGTTTTCGGATAATTTTGGGATGTGTTTTGAGAGGGAAGGAGAGCCGGCCCCAGCCGAGCAGCTGCCCTTTATTCCAGCCAGGAGCTAATTGGGTTGATCGGCAATTAACAGGGAATTAAGAGGTGCAATCCCCCCTCCTCACAGCCCCCTCGCTGCTTCCCGGGCGGATCTGGGGGGGCAGCCGGAGCAGAGGGGCGCTCTGGGATTTTCCACCTTTAGGGTTTGGGTTTTTTTCCTCTTTTTTTTCCCATTCCTGGTGCTCCCAGCCTGGCTGTGACCTCGGCATCTCCCTGCTCCTCCCCAGAGCGGGGGCTGCTCCCCGTCCCACCCGGGGGGGTCCGGCTGGAGGAGCCCCCCCAGATCTCCCCGTTAATCCCCTCCACTCCTCCCCACACCCCAGGAAAGCTCGGCAGCCTGCGGGGCTCGGGAATGAACTGAAATCCCACCGCTCTCGCTCCAGATCCATCCCAGGGGAGCAGCTCCGGGGTGCCAGGGTGGGGGGCACCCCCTCGTGCCCCCCCTTTTGGGGCCGCGCGGAGGACAGGGAGCAGCAGCTGCAGCGCTCCGAGCTTGTTCTCCATCTCCAGGCAGGGAAATAAATGGATTAAAGTCAACGAAAGCGTCTGCGCTCCCCACCTGCCCCCCCCGGCCGTAAATCAGCATAAATGCAATTTCCATATTCATGGTATTTATCCAATAACTGTCCCGGGCCAGATTAAACGCGCCCCGGGGAGCGCCGGGGCTCCTTTATCTGTGCCGGGGCTCCCGGGGAGGGGGGACTGGGCCGGGGTTCTGCCCTTCATCCCCTTCCTGAGGGGCTGGAATCTTCTCTTCATCCTCTTCCTGAGGGGCTGGGCAGGGGGTTCTGCTCTTCATCCCCTTCCTGAAGGGCTGGAGAGGGGCGGGATCCTCTCCTCATCCTCATTCTGAGGGGCTGGGCCGGGGGTTCTGCTCTTCATCCTCTTCCTGAGGGGCTGGGCAGGGGGTTCTGCTCTTCATCCCCTTCCTGAGGGGCTGGAGAAGGGTGGGACCTGCCCCCCCCCGGCCGTAAATCAGCATAAATGCAATTTCCATATTCATGGTATTTATCCAATAACTGTCCCGGGGAGCGCCGGGGCTCCTTTATCTGTGCCGGGGCTCCCGGGGAGGGGGGACTGGGCCGGGGTTCTGCCCTTCATCCCCTTCCTGAGGGGCTGGAATCTTCTCTTCATCCTCTTCCTGAGGGGCTGGGCAGGGGGTTCTGCTCTTCATCCCCTTCCTGAAGGGCTGGAGAGGGGTGGGATCCTCTCCTCATCCTCATTCTGAGGGGCTGGGGATGGGGCAGGGGGGTTTTGCTCTTCATCCCCTTCCTGGGGGGCTGGAGAGGAGTGGGATCCTCTCCTCATCCTCATTCTGAGGGGCTGGAGAAGGAATTGGGGGTTCTGCTCTTCATCCCCTTCCTGAGGGGCTGGAGAAGGGTGGGATCCCCTCCTCATCCTCATTCTGAGGGGCTGGGCCGGGGGTTCTGCTCTTCATCCTCTTCCTGAGGGGCTGGAGAAGGGATGGATCCTCTCCTCGTCCTCGTTTTGAGGAGCTGGGGTGGGATCCTCTCTTCATCCCCTTCCTGGGGGTCTGGAAATGGGTGGGATCTTCTCCTCATCCTCATTCTGAGGAGCTGGGGTGGGATCCTCTCCTCATCCTCATTCTGAGGGGCTGGAGAGGGGTGGGATCCTCTCCTCATCCCCTTCCTGAAGGGCTGGGGCAGGGGGATTTTATCTTCATCCTCTTCCTAAGGGACTGGAGAGGGGTGGGATCCTCTCCTCATCCTGCTCCTGAGGGGCTGGAGAGGGGACTGGAGGGATCTTCTCTTCATCCTCTCTCTGACAGGCTGGAGAGGGACTGGGAGGGTTCTGCTCTTCATCCTCTTCCTGAGGGACTGGGTGGAGGGGGGGTTTCTGCTCCTCATCCTCCTCCGCCTCTCGCGGCCCCTCCGGCTCCTGCCAGAGGCGCTCGGAGCGGGGCCCGAGGCTCGGCAGCGCTCCTGTCCCACCCCCTCTCCTTCTCCCGCTGTTTTTTCCCCTTTTCCCCCTTTATTTCAGTTTCTTTTCCCCTTTTCCTCTCCCCCTGTTTTTTTTTTCTTCCCCCCTTATTTTCTGTTCCTTCTTCTTCCCCTTCCCCCCCTTTTTTTTCCTTTTTCCCCTTCCCCTTCTTTTCAGTTCCTTCCCCCCTTTCCCTCCTTTTCCTCTCCCCCCGTTTTTTCCCCTCTTCCCCCTTATTTTCACTTAATTTCCCCCTCTCCCTCCCCTTCCTCTCCCCGTTTTTTTTCTTTTTTCCCTTATTTTCCGTTCATTTCCCCCTTTTCCTCTCCCCCTGTATTTTTTCCGTTTCCCTTTCTTTTCTGTTCCTTTCCCCCTCTCCCTCCTCTTCCTCTCCCCCATTTTTCCCTTTTCCCTTTGGTTCCTTTCCCCCTCTCCTTCCTCTTTCTCTCTCCTGTTTTTTCCCCTTTTCCCCCTTAATTTCAGTTCCTTTCCCCCTTTTCCTCTCCCTGTCAGTTCATTTCCAAACCCAAAGCCCCCCAAAGCCTCTAAAGCCCCCCAAACCCCAAAGACATCAAAGACCCCAAAAACTCAAAACCCCAAAAACCTCAAACCCCCAAAGCTCCAAAACCACTAAAGCCCCAAAAACCTCAAAGCCCCAAAAACCCCAAAGCTCCAAACCCCCCAAAACCTCAAATCCCCAAAGCCACAAAAGCCCCAAAGGCCCCCAAAGACCTCAAAGCTCCAAAATCCCCAAAGCCCTCAAAGTCCCCAAAATCCCTAAGCCTCAGAACCCCAAAGCCCAAATCCTCCAAATCCCTCAAAGCCCCCAAAGCCCCAAAAACTCTCAAAGCCCCTAAAACCCCTAAGCTGCAAAAACCCAAAGCCACAAAAACCCCAAATTCTCCAAAGCCTCCAAATCTCAGCCCCAAAGCCTCCAAAATCCCAAAACCACCCAAAAGCCCCAAAGCCTCCAAAGGCCCCCAAACCCCAGATCCCCCAAAGCCCAAAAGCCCCAAAAACCCCAAATCCACAAAAACCCCAAAGCCTCAAAACCCCAAAGCCCCAAAGCCCGGCCGGGGGCGCGGCCGCCGCCTCTGTCCCCGCAGCCCCTGCGAGGTGAACTAAATCCATCCTAATTAGCGCTGATTAGCATGGGGACATGCAAATGAACCCAGCTCGGCTTTATTGGAATTAGCGAGACGTTTTTGGGGGGGGGGGGGATGAGGGGCGACCCCCCCGATCCAGCCTGGCTTGGGGTCCCTCGGGGGCGGGGGGCACAAAAATTCTGGGGTGGGCTCAGCTTTTGGGGTCCCCCACAGCCCTCAGAACCCCCCCTCGGATTTGGGGGGGGGTCTGCGCCAGCTGCGGGGGGGCAGCCTGGGTGTACCCCCAATTCTGGGCACCCCCGAGGGCTGGGGGGGCTCAGCCTGGGGGGATTCCGGGTGTGCCAACCCCTTTTTTGGGGTGTGGGGGAGCAGTTTTGAGTCTGGGGGGTCCCGTTTGAGTCTGGGGGTCCCGCGTCCCTCTCGGCCCCCCCACAACCCGCGCAGGAGGAGCCGCGGGATCGCCGAAATATTCGGCAAAAAAAAAGAAGGAGAAATCTGAAATTTCTGAGATTTCCGAATTTGAAAGGACTCAGGAGGACCCCAAATCCTGGGGCACCCCCGCGGGCTGGGGGGGCTCGGCCGTGGGGGGATTCCGGGTGTGCCAACCCCTTTGTTTTGGGGTGTGGGGGAGCAGTTCCGAGCCTGGCGCCCTCCCAGTGCACCCCCAGTTGTGGGATACGTCAAAAATCCCTTTTTCCTCATCCTAAAGGTGGTTCTGAGGCAGAACAAAGAGCAGGGCTGGCACATTTGGGGTGGCACCCCCGGATTTCCGTGTGCCAGCCTGTCCCTGGGCACCTCCAGGTGTGTGTGCCACCTCGGTGCCCCGTGCGTGCCAGGCAGGAGCAGATTGCCACTCCGGGGGTGGCACGGCCGTGCCCCCCTGGCAGCCCTGTGGCCCCGGGGCACCTCCCGGGGGTGGCACGGGTGGCACCGCGGCTCATTGGTATGGGCTCGGCGCGCGCTCATCCAAAATTAACGAGGAGGAAACAGCCGGGCAGGAGCGCGGTGCCACCGCCGGGGGTGGAGGTGGCACCGTGCGACAGGCGGGGGGGGCGCGGGGTGGGCTGTGAGCCTGGCACGGCTCAGCTGTGCCCCTCCTGGTGTGCCCCAAACTGGCCACGGCCCTCTGGGGGGGTCTCCTGGAGGACCCCTGTGCTTGGGCGGGTTGTCGCCTGTCCCATTGTCACCCCAGGGCACATCTGTGTGTCCCCATTGTCACCCCAGGGCACATCTGGCCGTGTCCCCTGTGCCCCATTGTCACCCCAGGGGACACCTGTGAGTGTCCCCCTGCCCCATTGCCACCTTGGGGCACATCTGTGAGTGTCCCCCCGTGCCCCATTGTCACCCCAGGGCACATCTGCCCGCGTCCCCTGCCTTGTCACCACCCCGGGGCACTTCTGGATGTGTCCCCTGCCCCGTCACCACCTCGGGGCACATCTGTGCGTGTCCCCATCGCCACCTTGGGGCACATGTCGGTGTCCCCCCCCGCCCCAGGGATCTTCTCTGTGCCATCTCGTGGCACATCTGCCCGTGTGCCCCTGCCCCATTGTCACCTCGTGGCACATCTGCCCGTGTCCCTATTGTCACCTCGTGGCACATCTGCCCGTGTCCCCTGCCCCACTGTCACCTCGGGGCCGCTCCTCCCTGGGTGTCCCCACCCCAGCCGCCCCTCGGGGTTTCATCCCGGCTGACAGGAGCGGGACCCGCAGCTCCCGCGGCTGCGTTTGCAATTCAGCCACGGGCTGAAAGAGCGACAGCAGCGCTGTCTGTCTGTCCTGTCCCATCCTGTCCTGTCCCGTCCCGTCCTGTCTGTCCCGTCCTGCCCACCTGGGGACAGCCGCGGGGACACCCAGGCTGTGAGGATGAGGACGGGGCTGTTTTCCCCCCGTTTTCCCCGGCTGAGGGGGGGTCTGCCCGTCTGGGGGGCTGTTTCCCCTCGGCGCGGGCTGTAAACACTCAATTAAGCGGGAGCCGCGCTCCTGCCTCGCCTGTCGCTGCGGGTAATTATGTCGGTTTTTCGGTGTCAGGCGCGGCGGGGAAGCGCGATTCCAGTTAATTGGAGCAGCAATCCCAGCCCAGAGCCTTCCGCAGCTGCTGGAGCCGCCGCCTGACAGCGGCCCGGGGCCCCCCCCGCAGGATGCCTGGGGCCACCTGGCCCCCCCGGATCCAGCCCTGCATGGGTTCCAAGTGTTCCATGGATTCCTTCTTCCCCTGGAGCCACCCAGCCTCCAGATCCAGCCCTGCATGGATTCCAAGTGTTCCCTGGATTCCATCCTCCCCTGGAGCCACCTGTCCTCCCCGGATCCAACCCACCCTGTTCCCTGGATTCTATCTTCCCCTGGAGCCACCTGGCTCCAGATCCAACCATGGATTCCAAGTGTTCCCTGGATTCCACCTTCCCTGGAGCCACCCGGCCTCCAGATCCAACCCACCCTGTTCCCTGGATTCCATCCTCCCCTGGAGCCACCTGGCCTCCACATCCAACCTGTCCATGGGTTCCACCTGTTCCCTGGATCCAACACATCCCCTGGAGCCACCTGGACCCCCGGATCCAACCCATCCATGGATTCCAAGTGTTCCCTGGATTCCTTCTTCCCCTGGAGCCACTCAGCCTCCAGATCCAACCCTGCATGGATTCCACCTGTTCCCTGGATTCCTTCTTCCCCCTGGATCCCACCTGCCCCTGGATCCAACTCATCCCCTGGAGCCCACCTGTACCCCAGATCCAACCTTCTCTATGGATTCCACCCATTCCCTGGATTCCATCTTCTCCTGGAGCCACGTGGCATCCAGATCCAACCTTCTCCACGGGTTCCATTGGTTCCCCGGATCCAACACATCCCCTGGAGCCCACCTGTACCCCAGATCCAATCTTCTCCATGGGTTCCACCTGTTCCCTGGGTTCCATCTTCCCCCTGGATCCAAATCATCCCCTGAATCCCACCCATTCCCTGGATTCCATCTTCCCCTGGAGCTCACCTGTACCCCAGATCCAACCTTCTCTATGGATTCCACCCATTCCCTGGATTCCATCTTCCCCTGGAGCCACCTGGCATCCAGATCCAACCCATCTCCTAGATCCCACCTGCCTCTGGATCCAAATCATCCCCTGGAGCCCACCTGTACCCCAGATCCAACCCTCTCCATGGGTTCCATCTGTTCCCTGGATTCCATCTTCATCCTGAATCCCACCTGCCCCTGGATCCAAATCATCCTCTGGATCCCACCCATTCCCTAGATTCCATCTTCCCCCTGGAGCCACCTGTACCCCATGTCCAACACAACCCCTGGAGCCCACCTGCCTCTGGATTCCACCCACCTTCTGCATCCAGCTCTTCCTGGAGCCCATCTGCCCCTGGATCCAACCTTCTCCATGGGTTCCACCTGTTCCCTGGATTCCATCTTCCCCTGGAGCCCACCTGCCCCTGGATCCAAACCACCCCCTGGATCCCACCCAGGGGGTGGAAGAACCCGGAATTTGAGGGTTGGGGAAGCCGGGATTTGGGAGTGGGGGAACCCAGGATTTGGGATGGGAGAACCCGGGATTTGGGATGGGGGAAGCCGGGACTTGGGGGCGAGGGGAATCCAGGATTTGGGGGTGTGGAAGCCCGGGATTTGGGGCTGGGAGAACCCGAGATTTGGGAGTGGGTGAACCCGGGATTTGGGGGTGGAGGAATCCCGGATTTGGGGGTGGGGAAATCCGGGATTTGGGGCAGGGGGAAGCTGGGATTTAGGGTGAGGGAACCCGGGATTTGGGAGTGGGGAAATCCGGGATTTGGGGGTGGAAGAATCTGGAATTTGAGGGTTGGGGAAGCCGGAATTTGGGGGTGAGGGAACCCGGGATTTGGGGCTGGGGGAGGACTCGGTGCTGCCCATCCCAGGGGAGCTGCACCGGGAGCTCAGCGTCTGCCATTGATTTCTTATTATGGAGTTCAGGAAGAAAAATGAGGCGCTGGGGCTGCGGAGCCGCCACCGTGATTTGTCGCCTTCTCGGCGTGTCCTGGCGGGGATGGGAATTGATTTTGGAGGCTCTGGAATCAGTCAGCAGGGCTGGGGAGGGGGCAGCTGCGGGGGGCTCGGCAGGATGAGGGAGATGGGACCCCCCCGATGTGCTCGTGGTGTCCCCACGCCGTGCTGGGGGTGACAGATGCCGTGGGGACACGGGGGACGCACAGGTGGCTTCGGTTTTGGGGTCCCTGCCCTGGTCCTGGGGGTCTGAGTGGGACGGGAGGGGGTCGTGGAGGGGGGGCTGTGGCTGCGGGAATTCCTGGTTGCTGCGGGGGCAGGAGGAGAATAAAGAGAAGGGTTGAAGGAGAAGGAGCAGAAGGAAAAATAGGGGAAGGAGAAAAAGGAGGGGAAGAAGAAGGGAAGGAAAAAGGAGAAGGAGATGGACGAAGGAAAAGGAAAAGGAAAAGAGGGGAAGAAGAAGGAGAAAAAAGAGGAGAAGGAGAAAAAGGAGGAGAAGGAGAGGAGAAGGAGAAAAAGGAGGAGAAGGAAAGGAGAAGGAGAAAAAGGAGGAGAAGGAGAAAAAGGAGGAGAAGGAGAAAAAGGAGGAGAAGGAAAGGAGAAGGAGAAAAAGGTGGGGAAGAAGAAGGGAAGGAGAAGGAGATGGACAAAGGAGAAGGTGATGGAGAAAGAAAAGAGGAGAAGGGAAGGAGAAGGAGAAAGGAGAAGGAGAAAGGAGAAGAAGAAGGAGAGGGGAAGGAGAAGGAGAAAAAGGAGGAGAAGGAGAAAAAGGAGGAGAAGGAGAAAAAGGAGGAGAAGGAGAAAAAGGAGGAGAAGGAAAGGAGAAGGAGAAAAAGGAGGGGAAGAAGAAGGGAAGGAGAAAGGAGAAGGAAAAGGAAAAGAGGAGAAGAAGAAGGAGAAGGGAAGGAGAAGGAGAAAAAGGAGGAGAAGGAAAGGAGAAGGAGAAAAAGGAGGGGAAGAAGAAGGGAAGGAGAAAGGAGAAGGAAAAGATGAGAAGGGATGAAGGAGAAGGGAAGGAGAAAGGAGAAGGAAAAGGAAAAGAGGAGGAGAAGAAGGAAAGGGGAAGGAGAAGGAGAAAAAGGAGGAGAAGGAAAGGAGAAGGGAAGGAGGAGAAGAAGGAGAAGGGCTCAGTGGAAGGCTCGGGCCCAGCCGTGCCCCACGCTGCCCAGTGCCCCCCCAAGCCCCTTCCCGGTGCCCGGCCGGTGCCGGTGCCCCGGGCCGAGCCCCGCCGCCGCCACCAGAGGGCGCCACAGGCCTCCCGTAGGACCGGGGGGGACCGGGAGGAACGGGGGGGACCGGGGGGGACCGGGCCGAGACCCCGCGGAGCGGCCCCGCCCTGCACACGGGTGTCCCCCTCGTTCGTGTGTCCCCCCCGTGCGTGTCCCCGCCTGTGCACGCGTGTCTCAACGTGTGCACGTGCCTCACCTGTGTGCAGGTGTGTCTGATGTGTTCTCGTGTGTCCCTGCCGTGTCCCTGCCATGTGTATCCGTGTCCCAGCTGTGTCCCAGCTCTGTGTGTGTCCATGTCCTGGCCGTGTGTCCATGTCCCAGCCGTGCCCCAGTCATGTGTGTCTTTGTCCCAGCCGTGTCCCAGCCGTGTGTATCCGTGTTCCAGCTATGTGTGTCCGTGTTCCAGCTGTGTGTCCATGTCTCAGCTCTGTGTATCCATGTCCCAGCCGTGTATCCATGTCCCTGCCATGTCCCAGCCATGTGTGTCTGTGTCCCAATCGTGTGTGTCCATGTCCCTGCCATGTCCCAGCCGTGTGTATCTGTGTCCCAGCCATGTGTCCATGTCTCAGCCATGTGTGTCTGTGTCCCTGCCATGTCCCAGCCATGTGTCCATGTCCCAGCCGTGTCCCAGCCGTGTGCTCCTCAGCCCCGCGGTGTCTGGCAGATGAAGGACGAGCCCGTTGTGTTTATTAAATCGTGCCTCAGCCCTCGCAGCCGCTGCCCCGGTTATTTATAACGCGGCCGGGGAAGCCGCGGCTCCGGGCTGGGGCTTTTCTGCGGCAATTATGGAAACGAAATCGATGGCGCGGGCGGGGGCCGGGCTGGGGGAGCCGAGGGGTCAGTGCCGGCAATGGCTTCGCTGCCACGGCTGAGCTGAGCCCCACGGCTCCCCTGGAACACCCCCGGCTCCCCAGGATCATCCCCAGTTCCCCAAAACCACCTCCAGCTCCCCTGGAGCACCCCCAGCTCCCCAGGATCATCCACAACCCGCCAGGAGCACCCCCAGCTCCCCAGGAGCACTCCCAGCTCCCCAGGAGCACCCACAACTCCCCAAGAGCACCCCACAACTCCCCAGGACCACCCTCAGCCCCCCAGGATCACCCTCAGGAGCACCCCCAGCTCTCCAGGACCACCCCCAGCTCCGCCGGAGCACCCCCAAACTCCCCAGGAGCATCCCCAGTTCCCCAAAACCACCCCCAGCTCCCCAGGATGATCCACAACCCGCCAGGAGCACCCCCAGTTCTCCTGGAGCACTCCCAGATCCACAAGATCACCCCCAGGATCACCCCCAGCTCCCCCGGAGCACCCCAAACTCCCCAGGAGCATCCCCAGCTCCCCAAAACCACATCCAGCTCCCCAAGATCACCCCCAGCTTCCCCGGAGCACCCACAATTCCCGAGGATCACCCCCAAATCCCCTGGAGCACCCCCAGCTCCCCAAAACCCCCTCAGCAGCTGGGGGGAGGCTTTTGCAGCAACACTGGGAGTGTCAGGGGTCTGGGGGTGTCAGGGGTTTTGGGGTGTCAAGGTCTGGAGGAGGCAGAGTCTTGGGGTTTCAGGGTTTGGGGTATCAAGATCCGGGGGTTTTGGGGTGCGGGGGTGTCCAGATCTGGGGGTGTCATAGTTTGGGGGTATCAAGTTCTGGGGTTTGGGGTATCAAGATCCGGGGGTTTCGGGGTTTGGGGGTCTCAAGGTCTGGGGGTGTCATTGTTTGGGGTGGAGGAGGCAGAGTCTTGGGGTTTCAGGGTTTGGGGTATCAAGGTCCGGGGGTTTCGGGGTGCGGGGTGTCCAGATCTGGGGGTGTCTGGATCTGAGGGTGTCCATGTTTGGGGTATCAAGGTCCGGGGCTTTGGGGGTCCGGGGTATCAAGGTCCGGGGGTTTGGGGTATCAAGGTCCGGGGGTTTCGGGGCGCGGGGTGCCGGATCTGGGGGTGACCCCGCACCCCCCGCGGCCGTGGCTCGGAGCGGGGCTCTCCCGGCGCTCCTCGCGCCGCTCGGGTGATTAATGAGGCCAATTAGGCCGATAATGGCTCTCCAGGCACCGACGGGTGATGGATGCTGCCGGGCCCTGGGTGGGCGCCATCGGAGCGAGGAGGGGGCTGTGACGTCACCGGCACCGCTGACGTCACGGGGGGAGGTGTGACATCACACGCTGACTCACCGCAGCCGCGCAGGGCCGGGGCTGCTCCGCCGTTATCGGGGGGACATGTCGCGATAGTGCCGCGGTGTCGCGCCCATTGGGATGGCCGGGATTGCTCCGGGGCGGAATGAATCCACCCCGTTAATTAATTCTCCGTTAATTCTCCGTTAATTCTCCCTTTAATTCTCGGCTCTTTTGTTTCCTGTTTGTTTGCTTCGCTCGGGATGAATTTTTTATGCACCACGCCAAAATCCCGTGGGGTTTCCAGCTGGGGACTTGTAGGGGTTGTAGGATTCCCTAAAATTGTAGGGTTGGGAGGGCTCTGGGGGGGTTGTGACCCGGTCCAGTGGGATGTGTGGGGCTGGGATGGGAACAGAGGGGGTTTGGACTCGTTCCGTGGGGATCGGGAGGGATTTGGAAGGGCAGGAACTTCATCCAGGGGTTTTGTGGATCGAGAAAGGTCTGGGGGAGCTGGAATTCCATCCCAGGGCTGGGTGGATCCAGAGGGGTCGGGGGGAGCTGGAATTTCTCCCCAGGGTTTTGTGGATCAGGAAGTTCTGGAGCAGCTGGAATTTCACTCAAGGATTGTGTGGATCAGGAGGGATTCGGAAGGGCAGGAACTTCACCCCAAGGCTGGGTGGATCCAGAGGGGTCTGGGGGAACTGGAATTTTACTCCAGGGTTCTGTGGATCCGGAGGGATTTGGAAGGGCAGGAACTTCACCCCAGGTCTGTGTGGGTCAGGAGCAGCTGAAATGTCACCGAAGGGTTTTGTGGGGGAGGGATCTGAAGGCTCTGTGGATTTGATCCATGGATTTGTGGATCAGGACGGATCTGGGAGGGCTCTGTGGGATTGATGCATTGGATTTGTGGATCTGGAAGGAGCCAGGAGGGTTCTGTGGGTTTGATCCGTTGGATTTGTGGCTCAGGAGGGATCTGAGGGCTCTCTGTGGGTCTGGAGGGATCCTGTGGATTGGATCCATTGGATTTGTGGATCTGGAAGGTGCCAGGAGGGTTCTGTGGATTTGATCCATTGCTTGTGTGGCTCAGGAGGGATCCAGGGGGGCTCTGTGGATTTTCCCGTTGGATTTGTGGATCACAGAAGGGATCTGGTGGGAGCTCTGTGGATTTTCCTGTGGGATTTGTGGATCCAGAGGGATCTGAAGGCTCTGTGGATTTGATCCACGAAATGGGAGGATCAGGAGGGAACCGGGGGGGGGGTTCTGTGGATTTTTCTGTGAGATTTGTGGATCAGGAGGGAGCCGGGGTGGCTTTGTGGATTTTCCAGTTGGATTTGTAGATCTGGAGGGATCTGGGGGAGCTCTGTGGATTTTCCTGTGGGATTTGTGGATCAGGAAGGATCTGGGGGGGCTCTGTGGATTTTCCCGTTGGATTTGTGGATCCGGAGGGATCCAGGAGGGCTCTGTGGATTTTCCCGTTGGATTTGTGGATCAGGAGGGAGCCGGGGTGGCTTTGTGGATTTTCCAGTTGGATTTGTAGATCTGGAGGGATCTGGATTTTCCCGTTGGATTTGTGGATCAGAGGGAGCCGGGGGGGCTCTGTGGATTTGATCCATGGAATGGGAGGATCGGGAGGGAGCCAGGGGGGCTCCGCGGAGCCGGGGGGGTTCTGTGGATTTTCCCGTTGGATTTGTGTATCAGGAGGGAGCCGGGGGGGCTCTGTGGATTTGATCCATGGAATGGGAGGATCGGGAGGGAGCCGGGGGAGCTCTGTGGATTTGATCCATGAAATGGGAGGATCAGGAAGGATCCGGGGGAGCTCTGTGGATTTTCCCATTGGATTTGTGGATCAGAGGGAGCCGGGGGGGCTCTGTGGATTTGATCCATGGAATGGGAGGATCGGGAGGGAGCCGGGGGGGCTCCGCGGAGCCGGGGGCAGGCTCGGCGCGGCGGCGGCAGCCGTGCTCAGGTGCAGGCACGTTCATCCCGAGCCGCAGCATCTCCCATTAATGAAGCACTTCATCACGGCGCCGTGCCGGGGGGGGCGGCGGGGGGGCACCCAATTCCGGGTGATAAATCCCCGCCGACGGCCCCGGCTCCGCTCGCAGCCGCGCCGTGATCCTCCTTCATCTTGAATAATATTTTTGGAGAGGTTGTAAAATAACCCAGCGCCGCAGCTGCCAGCGGGCTCCAAACCCCCACCCGCGACCCCCCCGGCCCCCCCTGCGTGTGTGCGGCTCACGTGTGTGAGCACAAGGATGCCGAGCAGGTGTGGCTGCGTGTGTGCGGGTCCGTGCCTGGGCACGTGTGTGTGCAAGGGTGTGCCAGGACACCGGGGTGCCCCTCCCGGACCCTCCGGGTGCCCCTCCTGGTGCCCCCCAGGCTCCTGGCAGCGCCCTTGAGCCCAGATTTTTGTGGTCATTGTCCTCTTTGTCCCACCCAGATCTCTTGAGTCTTCTGGATTTTGGGGTGAGGGTCCCACCCAGACCCTTGGGTACCCTCCTGGATCCCTAAATTTTGTAATCAAGGTCTACCCAGACCCTCCTCGAAACCCCTGAATTTTGGGATGAGAGTCATCCCCAGACCCCTGGACCCCTGAATTTTGTAATCAAGGTCTACCCAGACCCTCAGACCCTCCCCATAACTCCCGGATTTTGGGGTGAGGGTCCCACCCAGACCCCTGGGTACCCTCCTGGATCCCTAAATTTTGTAATCAAGGTCTACTCAGACCCTCCTCGAAACTCCTGGATTTTGGGGTGAGGGTCCTCCCAAACCCCTGAACCCCTGAATTTTGGGATGAGAGTCATCCCCAGACCCCCGGACCCCTGAATTTTGTAATCAAGGTCTACCCAGACCCCTAGACCCTCCCCATAACTCCCGAATTTTGGGGTGAGTGTCTCCCCAGACTATTGAGTGCCCCTCTGGACCCCTGGATTTTGTGAAGATTTACCCAGAACCTTCCCCTAAACTCCTGAATTTTGGGGTGAGGGTCATCCCCAGACCTCCAAATCCCTGAATTTTGTGAAGATCTACCCAGAACCTTCCCCTGAACTTCTGGATTAGGGGGTGAGGTTCTCAACCAGACATCTGGGTGCTCCTGGACCCCAGAATTTTGGGGTGAGGGTCCCCCCAGGCCCCTGGAGCCCTGAATTTTGTAGTCAAGGTCTAGCCAGACCACTGGACCCTCCCCATAATTCCTGGATTTTGGGGTGAGGGTCCCCCCAGACTCTTCAGTGCCCCTCTGGACCCCTGAATTTTGGGGTGAGGGCTCCCCCCAGACATCTGAGTCCCCCTTGAACCCCTGAATTTTGGGGTGGGGGTTCCTTCCCGGACCCCTGGCTCCCCCAGCTGGGTTCCCATGCATTGAATGGGAACCCCGGCGTGGGGGGTGGGGCTGCCCAGATGTGCACACGTGTGGCACACACATGTCCCCACACGTGCCCCGGGCTTGGCTGCTGCCATTCCTTCCTCCCTGGGGAGGATTTTTTGTGTTCTTCCCCCAAAATTCTTCCCCAAACTCCGCGTGGGCCAGGCTGGAGGAGAAGCTCCGGTGACACCCCTGTCCTGGTGTCACCCTCGGGGGGGTTGGAGCCCACCTTGGAGCCCCCCCAGGTCCCCATTTCAGATCAGGAAAGCACCGCAGGGAATTAAACTCTTAATTACATTCATTAATGAGCCCTGCTGGGGAGGGAATCCCGGGGGAGCTCCTGCAGAAAATGGGGGTCTGGGGGTGACAGGAGCGGGGTCCCCCAAACCCCCTGGACCTGGCTCGGCTGGAAATGCCACGGATCCCTCACGCCCCCCCTCTCTGTGCCCCCCTCGTGCCACCCTGGGCACAGGGAGGTGACAAAGGACACGCCAGCCCTGCCCAGGGCAGGATCTCCATCTCGGGGAGCGCCACTTAATCAATCAAATCTCAAATCTTTAATTCTATCACCCGGGGCCTTGGATGTGCCTCAACCACCCCCTCCACAAGAAATTCCCCCCTTTGTCCCTCGGAAGCGGAAAGGGGAGGGTGGGGGGCTCCGAGACCCCCAAAATCGAGGCTCGCAGCTCAGGGGCTGTGCTGGCGCTCACTGCACCCCCCTTTAGCGAGGGTGGGGGTCTCCATCCCCGCCGGGTCCATCCCGCCGCCCCCTCCCCCTTTGTCGGGCACTAATGGCCGCTCCCCATCCGCGCGGCAGCATCTGCTGCTGCCAGCGAGATTTGCATGGCTAAATGTAAATTGGGTGTTTTATCATTTATCATAAACGGGAGGGAGGGAGGGAGGGCGGCCAAGCCCGGCCAAGTTGTCACCGGCGATCACACGGCTCATCCTTCGCCCCGCCACCTGCCGTGGGTGGCGAGGGACAGCCAGGCAGCCCGGGGACATCGGGGGTGGCTCAGCGCTCCCCCAGAATCGCCCCCGAGGTGAGGGGGTGAGGCTGGAAGGAGCGGCGGGTGATGGATTTGGTGTCCGGCTTTCCCCGGGCTGTGTCCCCGGGATGTCCCCACCCGTCCCGTCCCTCCCTCTCCTCCTGCCCTCCCCTCCATCCTCGCTCGGACCTCGGAGCGCGGCGCAGCGATCCCAGCCTGGCCATGAAGGGTCCCCTGCGTGGAGGGATGTTCTCCCGGCATGTCAAACGGCACCCCGGAGTGAGTGACGGAACCCCCCGTTCCTCCAGGGACCCCCCAATCCCTCCCCCAAATCCTCTTCCTCTTCCTCGTCCCCTCGCAGCCCCCAGCCCTCAGGTGTGCCCTTGCCCACCACGTGCCTGGAGCTCCTGGCCTTCCTCACATCCTTCTCCCATCATCCCCACTCCCCATTCCTCCTGTTCTGTGACCTTCCTCAGCCTCCTCTTCCTCCCAGTTCCCAAAACCCTCCTCATCCCCCCAAATTCCTGAGTTATTCCCCCTCCCCTCTGTCCCTGTGCTCTCCCAGCCCCCTCCGGCTGAGCCGGGGGTCCTGGGGAGCCCCCTCCCCTCTGTCCCCTGCTCTCCCAGCCCCCTCCGGCTGATCCGGGGGTCCTGGGGAGCCCCCTCCCTCCTTCAGCAAGGAGAGGTGAGACCACCCCGTGCTCCCCCACCCCATTCCCTCCATCCAGCCCTGCCGAGGGGTCGGGGCTCCTTCCCCGAGCCCGGCTGGGGCACCCCAACCCTTACCCACCCCCCAAGAGCTGAGGGGACCTTCCCCGTGCCCCTCCCCACCCTGTCTAGGCACGTCTTTGTCAGGGAGGATGGAAGTGAAGCCCCCTCCCCACTCCCCCCAGATCTGCCCCCGTCACCCCTCAAAATGGCAGACTGAGGGGTTTGGGTAAAAACCCCTCAAAATGAGGGGCTTGGGGTAAAAAATGCCTCAACTCCCAGGCTGGGCACTGCCAGGGGGGTGCCAGCACAGTGGGCACGGGTGGTTGGGACCCCCAGGGTGCCCCCCACATCCTTGGATGAGGCTCCTCCCTGCAGAACGGGGAAATTTGGGGTATTTCTGTCCCTGCCACCCTTTCCCCCCCTCTGAGGAGCCGTGAGGGGTTTGGGGGGCACAAAGAAGACCCCAAACCGGAGGTGTAAAAGCACGGAGGGGTCCTGGGTGCCTGCGCCCAGCAATTTCTGGGTGTCACCTGCTCCACGCGGTGCCATCCATCCGTCTGTCCGTCTGTCCGTCCGCCCCCCGCTGCCAACCAGGTGTAGCCACGGCTCCTCAGCGTGCCCGGCTGCCTGGCAGTGACGGATGGCACCGCTGGCACCGCCAGAACCCGCTGGCACGGCTCGGCGGGCACCGGAGCGGGCAGCGGGGCAGAGCCTGGCACGGCGCCGCACCTGGGGGAAATCGGGCTCCACCGCTGGCACCTGCGGCTTGGCAGCCTCGCCCTGCCCCTAATTGCTGCCAGCCATTAATTACCCAGCCGCTGCCGGCAGCAGATGGTGAGACGGCCCCGCTGCCCCCGGATCGTCTCCGGCAGCCGCGGCAATTCCCGGCGCTGCGGAGAGCGCTGGATTCGCCAGCGCTGCTGCCAGCTCCGGCTGGCACTCGGTGCCCATCCGCTGCTGATGGCCCTGACACCCCGCACGGGGCTGGCATCCGCCCGTCCAGCCTGGTTTGGGCACTGCCGGGAGGGAACTGGGCCGTACTGGGAGCCATACTGGGAGTACTGGGAGAGCCTGGTCAGGGGGGCACATCTGTTTTTACCCCTTTTTCCCACGCGTGGCAGCGAACAGATGGGTCGGACTGATCCTTCCCCTCACATTCTCCAGTTATGCCCAGTGTCATGCCAGTGGGGAAACTGAGTCACGGAGCGGCGGGCGCTCATTTTGGGGCGTTTTCTGCAGCTGCGAGCAGAGGCAGGTGCTGCCGGTGCAGCTCCGTGGGCAGCGCTCCCGTTAACGGGCAGGACGCGGCTCCATCCCGGTGGCACGGGGCTGGCACCGCTCTCATTTCACTCCCAGGAGCTGGGCCATGCTGGGAGCCATACTGGGAGCACTGGGAGAGCCTGGTCAGGGGGGCACATCTGTGTTTTCCCTTTTCCCACGCGTGGCAGCGACAGATGGGTCGGACTGACCCTTCCTATCACATTCTCCTGCTATGCCCCCCCCGCCCGGTGTCATCCCAGTGGGGAAACTGAGTCACGGAGCGTTTCGGGGGCATTTTCTCCGAGCTGCAGCTGCCGAGCAGAGGAGCTGCGAGCAGAGGCAGGTGCTGCCGGTGCAGCTCCATCGGCAGCGCTCCCGTTAATGGGCAGGACGCGGTTCCCTCCCAGGGGCACGGGGCTGGCGCCGCTCTCATTTCGCTCGCCGCGGTAATTTGGGGGAGGTCAAAGCCTCCTCGGCTCGGCTCCGATTGAGGCCGCGTCGCTCCGGGCACTGGGGGATTGGCGGAGCGAGCGGAGATGAGGAGATGGAGCCGAGGTGCGCTGGGAGCCGCCGTGGGCACGGAGAGGGGGGTGAGGGGACACGCTGGCAGGATGAGTGGGGGGAGTTGGGGTCGCTGAGTGCCCCCCAGGAGCCGCTTTGGACTCCCAGCGTGTCCCAGTCCATCCCAGTAAAAGGAACAGGAGCTCCTTGTCTCGTGCTCCATCAGGGATGGTGCGGAGGGGAGCAGAGCAGGGGGGGCTGTGGGGGGACAGGGACCCTGTCCGGGGTCACAGCTCGGGGACAGGCCGTGCCCAGGGCTGAGTATCTCAGGGGGAACCATGAGCCAAGGCTCAGCCCTGAGTGGAGTCACTGGGAGCACTGGGAGCACTGGAAATGGGGTGTTAATCTCCAAATCCTTCAGGGAAGAAGCATAAACCGAGGTTTGCTCTGACCAGGGACACTGGGAATGAGGTGCCCAGACCCAAATCCTTCAGGGAGGAGCCATAAAATGAGGCTCAGCCCCGAGCAGAGTCACTGGGAGCACTGGGAATGGGGTGCCCAGATCCAGATCCTTTACGGACGAGCCATAAATGGAGGCGCAGCCCTGACTGGAGTCACTGGGAGCACTGGGAATGGGTGTTAATCTCCAAATCCTTCAGGGAAGGAGCATAAACCGAGGTTTGTTCTGACCAGGAGCACTGGGAGCACTGGGAATGATGGAAATGGGGTGGTGAATACAAAATCCTTCAGGGAAGAGCCATAAACCCAGGTTTGCTCTGAGCAGGGGCACTGGGAGCACTGGGAATGGGGTCCCCGGGTCCAAATCCTTCCGTGAGGAGCCACAAACCGAGGCTCAGCCCCGAGCAGGGTCACTGGGAGCACTGGGAATGGTGGGAATGGGGTGTTCAGCACCAAATCTTTCAGGAAAGAACCATGAATTGAGATTTGCTCTGACCGGGGGCACTGGGAGCACTGGGAATGGGGTGTTCAGCACCAAATCCTTCAGGGAAAAGCCATAAACCCAGATTTGCTCTGACCAGGGGCACTGGGAGCACTGGGAATGGGGTGCCCAGACCCAAATCCTTGAGGGACGAGCCATAAATTGAGGCTCAGCCCCGAGCAGAGTCACTGGGAGCACTGGGAGCACCGGGAATGGGCTCCCCAGCTCCTCAGCAGAGCCAGCGCTGGGCAGCCACAGGCGGAGGGGAGGCGATTTCTCATTCCAAATCCAATTCCTCTCCAGCACGAGCCGATTTTTCTCTCCCTCTTTTAATTCAGTCACTCAAGCTGACAGCTACACTGTGTACCACAGCCCAGCTACAGGATTGCTCTGCCATATTCCCCCTGTAAATCTCCCGGCGTGTCAGCTCTCCCTTTCACTCTCCAGTCCGCCTGATAAATATTCATTTTATTGGGGTATTTTTCATTTTTCTCACTCTCCCTCTCTCTCCTCTCTCTCTCTCTGCAGCTCGTTCCTCTCATTGGCTTCATCAGTGTGGGCCTGGGCAGTGCAGTCCTGTACCTGCTGCGGTTGGCACTGTACAGCCCAGATGTCAGGTATGCCTTGGGGGCACCCCTGGGGGTCACCCCTGGGGGTCACCCCACACCCCCAGAGCACGGGGGGCTCAGCCTTGGAGTGGTACCAGGCGCTGGCACGCCCAGACACAGCTTGATGATGAATGATGGGGGAAATGTGGGTCCAGAGGTGCCCAGGAGAGCTGGGCACTGTACAGCCCAGATGTCAGGTACGCCTTGGGGGCACCTGTGGGGCACCCCTGGGGCACCCCTGGGGGTCACCCCACACCCCCAGAGCACGGGGGGCTCAGCCCAGGGGTGGCACCAGGTGCTGGCATGCCCACCACCCAGATTGATGGTGAATGATGGGGGAATGTGGGTCCAGATGTGCCCAGGAGAGCTGGCACTGTACAGCCCAGATGTCAGGTACGCCTTGGGGGCACCTGTGGGGCACCCCTGGGGGGTCACCCCACACCCCCAGAGCAGGGGGGGCTCAGCCCAGACCTGGCACCAGGTGCTGGCATGCCCACCACCCAGATTGATGGTGAATGATGGGGGGAAATGTGGGTTCAGAGGTGCCCAGGAGAGCTGGGCACTGCACAGCCCAGATGTCAGGTACGCCTTGGGGGCACCTGTGGGGAGGATGGATGGATGGACAGATGGAATCAGGGCTGTGGGATCTCAAAGGATGGTTGGTGAGCACATCCTGGGGTGACCAGACTGCTTTTCCCACATCCTCCAACCTCATTTTTCATGGTTTCCTCCCCCTAAAACCACTCCTGGGTTTCATCAGGCACCAGACGAGCTCAGCCCCACAATTATCACCCCCAGACGCCTCAGCCTGGAGGGTGGCAGAGAAGGGGGGGGTTGGGAGGGAACAACACCCCCCATCCCATCCCCCAGACCCATAAACAGCTCCAGGGGGGTTGTGTTTGCAGCACAGCCCCCCCTCCCTCCCCCATCCACACACAAACATCTTCCCAGATGGAAAATTCTGCTCCTGGCCAGCACCAGTGAACGAGGGGGGAAAGAAGGGGGGACACCACGAGCTGCTGTCCCCAGGGACCCCATCCCATGGCCCTGCTGCCTCCCGGGCCAGGACGGGCTGTGTCCAGCTTGGAAAGGCTTCAAGGACAACTGGGGGCGGTGCTGGTGGGGCTGGGGGCGCTTTGGGGGGCTCCAGTGGGGTGTGGGAGGGGGGTCTCTCCCCCATTGATGTCCCTGTCACCCCTCACAGCTGGGACCGGAAGAATAATCCTGAGCCCTGGAACAAGCTGAGCCCCACAGACCAGTACAAAGTGAGCACTGGGTGAACTGGGAGTGTTTGGGGAGGGGGAGGCAGCTGCTTTTAGGGCAAAACACTCAGGAAGGGGAAAGGGGGAGAGCAGAACCCCCCAAATGCTCGAATTTGGGGAAGGGGCACCATGTGCCACCAAGGCCAGGCTGCAGTGACACTTGGGGGGACAGCAAACTGGATCCTTTATGGAATTCCAGAACCTGGGAGGGGGCAGCAAACTGGATTCTTTGGGGTTTCCCAGAGCCCAGGGGCAGCAAACTGGATCCTTTAGGGTTTCCCGGGGGGGCTGGCAGTGTTTGGGGGGCAGGCAGCCACTTTTAGGGCAAAACACTCAGGTGACAGAGGGATCAGTTGTGGAGCAGAACCCCCCCGAATGTTTGTGCTCGAATTTGGGGAAGGGGCCACGACTCCCCCCTGACCCCCCTCCCTCCCTTCTCCAGTTTCTGGCAGTTTCCACCGACTACAAGAACCTCAAAAAGGAGCGGCCCAGCTTCTGAGCCACCTCTGGGACGTGCCAGGGTGAAGGGGGTGCCCCCCACTGCCCCCCCAGCTCCCCCAAACCGCGTGGCCGTGTCCCACCCCCCAATAAAGCACATCCCTGGGGGTGCCCCCTCACCCCCACCTCGTGCCTGCGTGAAACTCAGCACTGGAATAAATTATGGGGTGTGTGGGGGGGGAGCAAACTGGGGCCTTGATGGGATTCCAGAACCTGGGAGGAGGCAGCAAACTGGATCCTTTGGGGTTTCCCAAAATCTGGGGACAGCAAACTGGATCCTTTGGTGTTTCCCAGAACCTGGGAAGGGTGGGTGGGCAGCAAACGGAATCCTTTAGGGTTTCCCAGAGCCTGGAGCGGGGGCAAACTGGATCTTTTAGGGTTTTCCAGAGCCTGGGGAGGGGTGGGGGGCAGCAAACTGGATCTTTTAGGGTTTCCCAGAGCCCAGGGGCAGCAAACTGGATCCTTTAGGGTTTCCCAGGGGGCTGGCAGTGTTTGGGGGGGCGGGCAGCCACTTTTAGGGCAAAATACTCAGGTGACAGAGGGATCAGTTGTGGAGCAGAACCCCCCGAATGTTTGTGCTTGAATTTGGGGAAGGGGCCACGACCCCCCCTGACCCCCCTCCCTCCCTTCTCCAGTTTCTGGCAGTTTCCACCGACTACAAGAACCTCAAAAAGGAGCGGCCCAGCTTCTGAGCCACCTCTGGGACGTGCCAGGGTGAAGGGGGTGCCCCCCACTGCCCCCCCAGCTCCCCCAAACCGCGTGGCCGTGTCCCACCCCCCAATAAAGCACATCCCTGGGGGTGCCCCCTCACCCCCACCTCGTGCCTGCGTGAAACTCAGCACTGGAATAAATTATGGGGTGTGTGGGGGGGGAGCAAACTGGGGCCTTGATGGGATTCCAGAACCTGGGAGGAGGCAGCAAACTGGATCCTTTGGGGTTTCCCAAAATCTGGGGACAGCAAACTGGATCCTTTGGGGTTTCCCAGAACCTGGGAAGGGTGGCTGGGCAGCAAGCGGAATCCTTTAGGGTTTCCCAGAGCCTGGGGGCAGCAAACTGGATCCTTTAGGGTGTTCCAGAGACTGGAGTGGGAGCAAACTGGATCTTTTATGGACTCCCAGAACCTGGAGGGGGGCAAACTGGATCTCTTAGGGTTTCCCAAAACCTGGGCACAGTAAACTGGATCCTTTAGGGTTTTCCCTAGTCTGGGGGGAGCAGCAAACTGGATCCTTGATGGAATCCCGGAGCCTGGGAGCAGCAAACTGGATCTTTTAGGGGTTTCCCAGAGCCTGGGGGCAGCAAACTGGATCCTTTAGGGTTTTCCAGTCTGGGGAAGGGGACAGCACTGGATTCTTTATGGAATCCCAGAACCTGGGAGGTGGCAACAAACTGGATCCTTTAGGGTTTTCCAGAGCCTGTGAGGGGACAGCACCGGATCCTTTATGGAATCCCAGGACCTGGAGGGGGGGCAAACTGGATCCTTTAGGGTTACCCAGTCTAGGGGAAGCAGCAAACCCCCCCAGAGCGAGCCCAGCCTGGCAGCAGGGGCGTGCCCCCCCCTCAGTGGTCACTGAAGCCGGGCATGGGGAGGGCACACTCCATGGGGGGGAAGGCAGAGGGGGGGCCTGAGCCCCTCTGTGACCCCCCAGGAGCGAGCCCAGCCTGGCAGCAGGGGCGTGCCCCCCTCAGTGGTCGCTGAAGCCGGGCATGGGGAAGGCACGGGCGAAGGTCTCCACGCGCTGCCGCAGGTCGCTCAGGCGCCGCTGCGTCTCCGGGTCCTGCAGCAGGAAGGTCTTGAAGTCCTGGAGCTTACCTGGGGGTGGAGGGGCACAGGTGAGCCCCAGGGCAGCTCCAGCCCTCGCCAGGTACCCACAACAGGGGCTGAGGGGCAGCCAGGAAGGGGGAAATGGGGGACAGGGACCCCCGTGGCTCACTGGTTTTGCCACCCGGTCTGGGCAGCAGGGCTGGCAGCACAAGGGGAGAAGGGCTGAGGGGCACTCAGGAAGGGGGAAATGGGGGTACAGGGCCCCCCCCACGGCTCACTGGTTTTGCTCTTGACATCCAAGGCCAGGGCGATGCCCTCGTCGAGGAACTCCACGACCTTGTGGAAATCCTCCTCGCGGAATTGGCGGGAGGTCAGCGCGGGGGCACCTGGGGACAGAGCCCATCAGGGACAGCAGTGCTGGGGGGCACCTGGACCCCAAGGGGCTCCCTGGGTCCCAGCCATCCAAGGGGCTCTCAGGGTCCCAGGTCCCCAAGGAGCTCCCTCATTCCCAGCCCCAAAAGGAGCTCCCTCAGTCCCAACCACCCAAGAGGCTCTCCAGGTCTCAGCCCCTCAAGGTGGTCCCTCAGTCCCAGCCCCTCACTGGAGGTCACTCATTCCCAGACCCCCAAGAAGCTCACAGGGTTCCAGCCCCCCAAAGGAGCTGAGTCCCGGCCCCTCACTGGGGTTCCCTCATTCCCAGACCCCCAAAGAATTCCCTCATTCCCAGCCCTCCAAGGAGCTCCCTCAGTCCCAGCGCCCCAAGGGGCTCACAGGGTCCCAGCCCCTCAAGGTGGTCCCTCAGTCCCAGCCCCTCACTGGGGTTCCCTCAGTCCCAGGCCCCCAAGAAGCTCCCTGGGTCCCAGACTCCCAAGGGGCTCCCTCATTCCCAGACCCTCAAGGGGCTCTCAGGGTCCCAGCCCCTCAAGGTGGTCCCTCAGTCCCAGCCCCCCAAAGAACTCCCTCATTCCCAGACCCCCAAGAAGCTCCCTGGGTCCAAACCCCTCACTGCACCTCCCCAAGGGGCTCCCCAAATTCTGCTCCCCACAGGCTCCTGCCCCTTTTCCCATCTCCAAATTCCCACTAAAACAGAGAAGGGTGAATCAGAGTGGGGCCGCTGTGGGGTGAGGAGGCCGGGCAGGGGCTGTCCCTCACCGAGGCGCAGCCCCCCGGGGGTCAGGGCACTCTTGTCCCCCGGGCACGTGTTCTTGTTGGCCGTGATGGAGACGAGCTCCAGCACCCGCTCTGCCCGCGCCCCGTCGATGCCCTTGGGCCGCAGGTCCACCAGCACCAGGTGGTTGTCAGTGCCACCTGGGGAGCAGAGGAGAGGGGTGAGGGTCCCTGAGCACCCCCAGACCCCTCTGCTGCGCCTTTGCTGCTCTGCAGTGCTGCCTGTTCTGCCTCAGCCCCACTCGGTGCCCCCCAATCCCCCTGCACACCCCACTGCTGTCCTGAGACTGAGCAGAGCCGCTCGTCCCCATGAGAGCTCACCCCTCCTTGTTCCCAAAACTGTGGGGTCAGAGCATCACCTGACACCAGCATGTACCTGATCCCCGCCTCCTTGACCCCAAAACAGCAGGGCCAGAGCATGACCTGACACCAAGGGTGTACCTTGTCCCCACCACGGCTCCAAAACCCATCCTTGACCCCAAAACCAGCAGGGCCAGAGCATGACCTGACACCAGCGTGTACCTGGTCCCTAAAACTGTGGGGCCAGAGCATTACCTGACACCAGCGTGTACCTCATCCCCACCACACTTCACCTTTCCTTGTCCCCAAAACCAGCAGGGCCAGAGCCTCACCTGACACCAGGGTGTACCTGGTCCCCAAAACAGCAGGACTGGAGCATCACCTGACACCAGGATATACCTGGTCCCCACCACGGCTCCAAAACCCACCCTTGACCCCAAAGCAGCAGGACTGGAACCTTACCTGACACGAGGGTGTAGCCCCGCTGCAGCAGCGCCTGTGCCATGGCCTTGGCGTTCCTCAGCACCTGCTGGCAGTACTCCCGGAAGGCTGGGGAGCTGGCCTGCCAGGGGGGACACCCCATCAGCACCGGGGGCACGGGGCACCCCCCGCCCCGAGCCCCCCACCCCAGCACACCTGCTTGAGGGCCACGGCCACGGCAGCAATGGCGTGGTTGTGGGGTCCCCCCTGCAGGGAGGGGAACACCGAGAAGTTGATCCTGTCCTCCAGGTCGTAGAGGGTCTCCTTGCCCGTCTTCTTATCCACGGAGCGCACGCCCTTGCGGTAGAAGATCAGCCCCGACCTGGTGGCAAGAGAGGCTGTCACCTGTCCTCCCGGGGGGACACCACCCCCCTGCCCGCGGTGCCAGGGCTCTCACCTGGCGCCACGCAGGGTCTTGTGCGTGGTGCTGGTGACGACGTCGGCGTGCTCGAAGGGCGACGGGATGGCCTTGGCGGCCACCAGCCCGCTGATGTGGGCCATGTCGGCCAGCAGGTAGGCCTTGACCTCATCGCACACCTGGGGACAGCAGCAGGGTCACCTGCTGTCCCCAGAGCCCCTCCTCAGCCCCACGAGCCCCCTCATTACCATGATATTTTTATGGAAATCCTTTGCTGGGATTTTTTTCCCCTGAGAAGCCTCAGAGGAAAAGGAAAGCAATACCGGGTGTGGAATGTGGTCTGGAGATTGTGCACCAGCAGGGCACCTTTGGCTGGTCCACGTGAGGTTTCTGCTCAATGGCCAACCTGGGTCCAGCTGGCTCCAAGCTCAGTCAGGAGCTTTTGTTGTCATTCCACTCCTTTCCTTTCCAGCTTTCTGGCTCTATCATTTCTCTATTTCTTTTAGTATAGCATTATAATGTAATGTAATATACTAGAATAATATAATATATATCATATATATCATGTATAGTTATATAATTATATTATAATGCTATAATATTATATATTATATATAAGTATATATATTTATTCTTATACATTGTATTATTTATAATATTAATATTACATTACTTATATACAATATATAATATATAATATATAATATATAATATATATAGTATATATATTATATATAACATATTGTATAACATAATTATAGTTATAATAACAATACTACTTCTTCTTCGTCTTCTTCGTCTTCTTCTTATATAATATAATATAATATAATATAATATAATATAATATAATATAATATAATAATATATGATTGATATTATATAACATAATATATAATACAATGTAATATCATATAATACCATATAATACCACACAATACCATACCATACTATATCATATCATATTGTCATGGTTTGACCACACATACCATATCATATCATATCACATCATATCATATCACATCAATCATACCACATATCATATCATATCATATCATATCATATCATATCATATCATATCATATCATATCATATCATATCATATCATATCATATCATATTGTCATGGTTTGACCACACATACCATACCATATCATATCATATCACATCATATCAATCACATCAATCATACCATACCACACCATATCCTAAACACCAACTCCGCCCTGTGGCCCGCGGCTCCATCCCTCCCGTCCTGGCCCAGCCCGGCCCGTACACCATATCCTAAACACCAACTCCGCCCTGTGGCCCGCGGCTCCGCGGCTCCATCCCTCCCCTCCCGTCCCGTCCCGGCCCGGCCCGGCCCGTGGCGCACCCTCCTGATGCGGCCGTAGTCGATGAGGCGCGCGTAGGCGCTGGTGCCCGCGATCACCAGGCGCGGGCGGAACAGCCGCGCCGTCACCTCCAGCTGCGCGTAGTCAATCAGGCCTGTGGCGGGCTGCGGGGACAGACGGACGGACGGACGGACGGGCGGGTCAGGCAGCGCGGGGATGGACGGACGGACGGACAGACGGAGAAACGGACGGACAGACAGGTGGGTCAGGCAGTGTGGGGATGGACAGACAGACGGATGGACAGACAGACGGATGGACAGACAGGCGGGTCAGTCAGTGCGGGGATGGACGGACAGACACGGACGGACGGACAGGCGGGTCAGGCAGCACGGGGATGGACGGACGCACAGCCAGACGGACGCACAGACAGACGGACGGACGGACAGGCGGGGCAGGGAGCGCGGGGGGGGGCGGACAGGCGGACAGACCGGACAGACAGACGGAGAAACGGACGGACAGACAGGTGGGTCAGGCAGTGTGGGGATGGACAGACAGACGGATGGACAGACAGGCAGGTCAGTCAGTGCGGGGATGGACGGACGGACAGACAGACAGAGAAATGGACGGACAGACAGGCGGGTCAGGCAGTGCGGGGATGGACGGACGGACAGACAGACGGAGAAACGGACGGACAGACAGGTGGGTCAGGCAGTGTGGGGATGGACAGACAGACGGATGGACAGACAGGCAGGTCAGTCAGTGCGGGGATGGACGGACGGACAGACAGACAGAGAAATGGACGGACAGACAGGCGGGTCAGGCAGTGCGGGGATGGACGGACGGACAGACAGACGGAGAAACGGACGGACAGACAGGTGGGTCAGGCAGTGTGGGGATGGACAGACAGACGGACAGACAGACGGATGGACAGACAGGCGGGTCAGTCAGTGCGGGGATGGACGGACAGACACGGACGGACAGACAGACGGACGGACGGACAGGTGGGTCGGGCAGCGCGGGGATGGACAGACAGACGGACAGGCAGGTGGGTCAGGCAGCGTGGGGACGGATGGACAGTCAGACGGACGGACAGTCAGGTGAGGCAGCGTGGAGATGGATGGACAGACAGACGGACGGACGGATGGACAGGCAGGTCAGGCAGCGCAGGGATGGACAGACAGACGGACAGTCAGGTGAGGCAGCGTGGCGATGGATGGACAGACAGACGGACGGACGGATGGACAGGCAGGTCAGGCAGCGCAGGGATGGACAGACAGACGGACGGACAGATGGACGGACTGGCGGGTCAGGCAGCGCAGGAATGGACGGACAGACAGACAGACGGACAGGCAGGTCAGGCAGCGCAGGGATGGACAGACAGGTCAGTCAGCACAGGGACAGACAGACAGACAGACAGGTCAGTCAGTACAGGGATGGATGGATGGATGGATGGATGGATGGATGGATGGTTGGATGGATGGATGGATGGATGGACGGACAGGTCAGTCAGCACTGGGGTCAGGGATGGACGGACAGACAGAGAGACAAGTCAGTCAGCCCAGGGATGGACAGGTAGGTCAGTCAGTCAGTCCATGGATAGACAGACAGACAGGCAGGTCAGTCAATGGATGGATGGATGGATGGATGGATGGATGGATGGATGGACGGACAGGCAGGTCAGTCAGCACAGGGATGGACAGACAGATTGGTCAGCCCAGGGATGGACAGACAGACAGACTGACAAATGAGTCAGGCCAGGGACAGACAGGCCAGTCAGTCCAAGGACAGACAGACAGGCCAGTCAGTCCAAGGACAGACAAACAGACACATTGGTCAGTCCAGGGGCAGGCAGACAGGTCAGTCAGCCCACGGATAAACAGACAGATTAGTCAGTCCAGGGACAGACAGACAGACATGTCAGTCAGCCCCAAGGATGGCTGTGAAGGACAGACAGACAGACAGGAGAGCTGGGCCAGTTAGCCCAGAAATGGACAGCCAGCCTGGTCATGCTGGGAATGGACAGATGGACAGACAGACAGATGGACAGTGGAGGAACCCCTCTGCTCCGAGCACAGCACCTGAGCCCTGGGCACCTCCCTTGGCACTGGGACACGGAGGGGACACCCTGGGGACAGCTCAGGGACACCTCGGGGACACCTTGGGGACACCCTGAGGGCACCCTGGGGACACTTTGGGACACCTCAGGGACACCGTGAGGACACCCTGGGGACACCTCAGGGACACCCTGGGGACACTTTGGGGACACTCCAGGGACACACTGGGGATACCTCAGGGACACCCCGGGGACACTGTGAGGACACCCTGGGGATACCTTGGGGACACCCTGGGGACATGCTGGGGACACCCTAAGGACACCTTGGGGACACCCTGGGGATACCTCAGGGACACCGTGAGGACACCCTGGGGACACCTCAGGGATACCCTGGAGACACTTTGGGGACACCTTGGGGACACCCTGAGGGCACCCTGGGGACACCTCGAAGACACCTCGGGGATACCCTAGGGACACTTTGGGGACACTCCAGGGACACACTGGGGACACCTCAGGGACACTGTGAGGACACCCTGGGGACACTTTGGGGACACTCTGGGGACACCTCGGAGCCTCCCTTCCCCCAGCTCACATCAAGCTTGTAGGGCATGGACTCGAAGAAGATGGAGGTGGCCGAGATCCTCTTGGTGTCACTCATGTAACCGTGGGTGAGGCTGCGGGGGAGGCACAGGGTGAGGACAAACCCTCATTCCCGACATTCCCGACATTCCCGATATTCCTGACACTCCCGATATTCCCGACATTCCTGACATTCCCGACATTCCCGACATTCCCGATATTCCCGATATTCCCGACATTCCCGGGGGCTGGAAAGAAAGGCTGGGCCGGGAAAATGGTATTTACATCATCATTTACTGGATGATGCAAAACTGTATAATCATTTAATGATAAATTATAAGATTGTTAAATGATATTATTGTTAAATGCCATGGTTGTTTGGTAATTGGATATAGTTATTGTTTAATTGTAACAAGAATCATGAGAAACTATGTTTGGGGGGTTTGATAATATAGGGATAAAATGTTCCTAAAATCATGGGATATTCCAGATATTCAGGGGAGTTGGAAAGAAAGGCTGGGCCTGGGAAAATGTTATTTACTGGATGATGCAAAACTGTATATTCATTTAATGATAAATTATATAATTGTTACATGATATTTATTATTGATGATTATTAAATGCCATGGTTGTTTGGTAATTGGATATAGTTATTGTTTAATTGTAGCAAAAATCATCAGAAACTGTATTTGGGGGGGTTTGATATTATAGGGATAAAATGTTTCTAAAATCATGGGATATTCTGGGGGTTTGAAAGAAAGGCTGGGCTGGGAAAATGTTATTTACTGGATGATGCAAATCTGTATAATCATTTAATGATAAATGATATGATTGTTTGGTAATTGGATATAGTTATTGATTAATTGTAACAAGAATTATGAGAAACTACATTTGGGGTTTGATATTATAGGGATAAAATGTTCCTAAAATCATGGGATATTCCAGATATTCAGGGGGGCTGGAAAGAAAGGCTGGGCTGGGAAAATGTTATTTACTGGATGATGCAAATCTGTATAATCATTTAATGATAAATGATATCATTGTTAAATGATGTGATTATTAAATGCCATGGTTGTTTGGTAATTGGATATAGTTATTGTTTAATTGTAGCAAAAATCATCAGAAACTGTATTCGGGGGGTTTGATATTATAGGGATAAAATGTTCCTAAAATCATGGGATATTCCAGATATTCAGGGGGGCTGGAAAGAAAGGCTGGGCTGGGAAAATGGTATTTACATCAACCTTTACTGGATGATGCAAAACTGTGTAATCATTTAATGATAAACTGTATGATTGATAAATGATATGATTATACAACCTGTATAATCATTTAATGATAAATTATATTATTGTTAAATGCCATGATTGTTTGGCAATTGGATATAATTATTGTTTAAAAATAATGAGGAATTATGTCTGGGGGGTTTGATGGAAATTACAAAAACCCATGCTTGGATGAAATCAATGTATAGAATACAAGTTTCTTAATTAATCTGTAGCTCTATAAGGATAAGGGTTAAGGGATAAGGGATGAAAACGTGTTCATCCCAAAGCCATGGCGGAGTCAGATTTGGGTCTGTACCCCTGACACTTCAATTAAAGCACCCGCAGGTAATTATTCTATGATTGTGTTTCTGAATGCTAACAGCCCCGGGGGGCACCGGGTCCTGTCCCCACCCCAAATCCTCACATCCCCCACCCCAAATCCCCCCTCCCCAGTTTCCCACATCCCCTACCCCAAACCACCACCTCCNAATAAATATCATATAATCATATAATAAATATACTACAATATAATAATATAATATAATATAATATAATATAATATAATATAATATAATATAATATAATATAATATAATATAATATAATATAATATAATATAATATAATATAATATAATATAATATAATATAATATAATATAATATAATATAATATAATATAATATAATACTATAATATGATAATATAATATTATATAATAATATAGTATTATATAACATTATTATTAATATTAATAATAATATTATTAATAATAATAATCCTTCTAAGAACATGGAGTCACATTCCTCTCTTCCCTGTCCTGGAGAGCCTCACAAACCCCACAGACGGGGTCACCAGGGGGTCCCCACTGCCAGCCTGGCCCCAAGGGAGGCTTGGTGCCGAGGGCAGCCCCCAGGGGTGCCTCAGGTTCAGACTTTCTGTGGTTTTCAGGGTCCGTGCTGCTTTAGAGTGATGGCTCACGTTTTAGTTTTTGTATTTTTGAGATTCTGTGCTGGTTTAGGTTTTAATTCTGAAATTCATGTTATATACCTCACGTTTTAGCTTTTGTATGTTTGAGATCCTGTGCTGGTTTAGGCTGTAGCTCTGAGATTCGTGTTATACACCTCACGTTTTAGTTTTTGTATGTTTGAGATTCTGTGCTGGCTTAGGTTGCAATTCTGAGATTCGTGTTATACACCTCAGGTTTTAGTTTTTGTATGTTTGAGATTCTGTGCTGGTTTAGGTTATAATTCTGAGATTCATGTTATATACCTCACGTTTTAGCTTTTGTATGTTTGAGATTCTGTGCTGGTTTAGGCTGCAATTCTGAGATTCATGTTACACACCTCAGGTTTTAGTTTTGGTATGTTTGAGATTCTGTGCTGGCTTTGTGTGATGTCTCAGGTTTGAGATTTTCTATTTTTCAGATTCTGTGCTGGCTTAGGTTGTAGTTCTGAGATTCATGTTATACACCTCAGGTTTTAATTTTTATATGTTTCAGGTTCTCTGCTGCTTTAGAGGGATGTCTCACGTTTTAGTTTTTCTATTTTTGAGATCCTGTGCTGGTTTAGGTTGTAGTTCTGAGATTTATGTTACACACCTCAGGTTTTAGGTTTTTTTTAGTTTTTATATGTTTCAGGTTCTGTGTTGGTTTAGGTTTTAATTCTGAAATTCATGTTATATACCTCAGGTTTTAGTTTTTATATGTTTCAGATTCTGTGCTGGTTTAGGCTGTAGTTCTGAGATTCATGTTATACACCTCAGGTTTTAGTTTTTGTTTCAGATTCTGTGCTGGCTTGGTGTGATGTCTCAGGTTTTAGTTTTTCTATTTTTCAGATTCTGTGCTGGTTTAGGCTGTAGTTCTGAGATTCATGTTATACACCTCAGGTTTTAGTTTTTGTTTCAGATTCTGTGCTGGCTTGGTGTGATGTCTCAGGTTTTAGTTTTTCTATTTTTCAGATTCTGTGCTGGTTTAGGCTGTAGCTCTGAGATTCATGTTATACACCTCAGGTTTTAATTTTTGTATTTTTGAGATTCTGTGTTGGTTTAGGCTGTAGTTCTGAGATTCATGTTATACACCTCAGGTTTTAATTTTTCTACGTTTCAGGTTCTGTTCTGCTTTACTGTGGGTCTGGGTTTCACATTTTGGGATGCTGAGCTCTCTGCACAGAGCAGGAGACAAAACAATTCCTGCTCCAGCTGGGGACCAAGGACAGAGGATCCAAACCTCATTGTGACAATTTCAGGTCCAACTTGTGACCGTTTTGAGTTTATCTTGGATTCATTTTGTGACATTTTGGGTTCATTTCGGGTTCATTTTGTGACAATTTCAGGTCCAACTTGTGACCGTTT
Organism: Passer montanus; assembly: GCF_014805655.1. NCBI lineage: Eukaryota > Metazoa > Chordata > Aves > Passeriformes > Passeridae > Passer > Passer montanus. The sequence continues at coordinate 253,976 of NW_024363272.1, read as the reverse complement.
TGAGTTTATCTTGGATTCATTTTGTGACATTTTGGGTTCATTTCGGGTTCATTTTGTGACAATTTCAGGTCCAACTTGTGACCATTTTGAGTTTATCTTGGATTCATTTTGTGACCATTTTGGATTCATTTCGGGTTCATTTTGTGACCATTTTGAGTTCATTTTGTGATCATTTTTGGGTTCCTTTTGTGACCATTTTGTGATCATTTTGGGTACGTTTTGTGACCATTTTGGGTCCATTTTGTGATCATTTTGGGTTCATTTTGTGACCATTTTGGGTTAATTTTGGGTTCATTTTGTGATTATTTCGGGTTTGGCTGGGATGTAGCCCTGGCTGGGCTCTCGTACTGCCCAAGGTGGATCTGTTGATCAATCCTGACAAATTTATCTCCTGATCAATCCCTGTTTATTCCTGAGCTCTGTCCTAGGACAACCTTCACACAGCCCCAGCCCTTCCCTGGGGCTCCCTGGGTGTCCCCTGCAGCTGCACCCCAGTGCCCCCCAAGCCCACTCCCCACTTTACCTCTTCCCAGGATACCCCTCCGAGTATTTGTTGTTGAGGCAGGAGCCCAGGGCCTCCAGAGCTGCCCGGCTGCAGAAATTCTGGGGGGAAAAGGTGATGGGAATCAGAGCAGCCAAAATGCCCTAAGCAGAGAACCCCCAGGGCTGACCCCACCCCGTGGGCACCGGGCAGGGGCCAAGGCTGGTGGCAGGGGCTGTGCCAGCCCTGGGCACTTTGGGGTGGACACAAAGTCCAGGGGGGTGGGAGAAACACTGGGATGGGGGTCCCAGTGCCCAGCCAGGGTGAGGAGGAGGAGCAGGATGGAATTGAGACCCTCAGGGATGATGGAAGAGGGGGGAAGGGGTACACAGGGGGAGAATGGGGGCACCAGGACACCCCCAGTGGGGACCAGGACATGGGTGGGAATCAGAGAGGCCAAACCCCCTTAAACAGGGATCCCCCAATCCCAACCCCACCCCTGCACAATCCCATTCCCTAAACAGGGATCCCCCAAAACCCCCTAACCAGGGAGGGATCCCCCAGGCTCGACCCCATCCCTGCCCAAACCTCCCTAACCAGGGATCCCCCAATCACCCCTGTGCCCAAACCCCCTAACCAGGGATCCCCCATTCCCATTCCCTAACCAGGGATTCCCCAATCCCATTCCCTAAACAGGGATCCCCCAAAACCCCCTAACCAGGGAGGGATCCCCCAGGCTCAACCCCATCCCTGCCCAAACCTCCCTAACCAGGGATCCCCCAATCCCCCCCATAGAGGGATCCCCCAATCCCAGCCCTGCCCAACCCCATTCCCTAACCAGGGATCCCCCAATCCCCAATAACAGGGATCCCCCAATGCCAACCCTGCCCAATCCCCAATCCCAACCCTGCCCAAACCCCCCCAAACCCCGTCCAGCCCGGGCACGGCCCGGGGGCGGCGGCGGCGGCGGGGCCGTGCTGTGCCCGCCGGGGGCCGCTGCCCACCCGGGCCCCCCAGCGCTGCAGGGTCTGCACGGGGGGGCAGGCTGTGAGCCCCGGGGACCCCCGGGCCCGCCAGCACCCATGGGTGACGGTGGAGGGGTAACAGTGCCATGGGGGGGCCTGGCAGCGGGGCACCCTGCCAGGGGTGGGGGCACACGGGCACACGGGGCACAAGGGGCACCCCAAGGGGCACACGGGGCACCCCAAGGGGCACACGGGGCACAAGGGGCACACAAGGACCCCAAGGGGCACACGGGGCACAAGGGGCACCCCAAGGGGCACACGGGGCACAAGGGGACCCCAAGGGGCACAAGGGGCACCCCAAGGGGCACACGGGGCACAAGGGGCACCCCAAGGGGCACACGGGGCACCCCAAGGGGCACACAGGGACCCCACGGGCACACGGGACCTCAAGGGGTACACCGGGACCCCAAGGGGCACACGGGGCTCATGGGGACCCCCCCAGCTCCACACAGGGTGCATGGGGACCCCAAGGGACACAGAGGGCACACGGGGACGCCAAGGGGCACACGGGGCACATGGGGACCCCCCCCAGGCTCCACATAGGGTGCATGGGGACCCCAAGGGACACATGAGGACCCCAAGGGGCACACGGGACCCCAAGGGGCACATGGGGCACAAGGGGCACACAGGACACATGGGGACCCCAAGAAGCCCACAGGGCATATGGGGACTCCTCCATGGTCCCCCCAAAGTACATGGGGACCCCACAAGCCACATGGGGACCTCTAAGGACCCCACAGGATACAGGAAGACCCCCTCAAAGTCCTCACAAAGTACACAAGGACCCCCCCAAACTACTTTGGGATCCCCTCAAGGACCCCCCAAACTACTTGGGGATCCCCCAAGGGTCCCATAAAGCACATGGGGACCTCCAAGGACCCCACAGGGCACACGGGGCCCCCTCAAACTCCTCACAAAGCCCACAAGGACCCCCCAAAACCCCACAAGGCACACGGGGAGCCCCCCAGGGAGGGGATTCCCCCCCCCCCCCCGTTGTACTCGGTGGCTGCGGGGGGGATCCCGCCCCTGCAGCACCGGGGGTGCCCCCGGAGCCCCCCGGTGCCCCCCGGTGCCGGGTGATGTAACCGCGGCCGCCCCATTGCATCACCCGGGGCCGCGGGCACCGGGCAGGGGCCAAGGCCGGTGGCGGGGCCGGTCCCGGCCCCGGGGACTTTGGGACGGACACAAAGTCCGCGGGGTGGGGTGGGGGAACCGGAGAGGGGGGGCACGGTACCGGGATGGGGGTCCCGGTGGTGAGGAAGAGGAGGGGGATGGAGTGGAGACCCCCAGGGATAAGGGAGGATGGGTGAGGGGGAGAACGGGGGGACCGGGACACCCCCCCGCCCCATACCGGGGACCGGGACCCCCGCCCCACACCGGGGACCGGGACCCCCGCCCCACACCGGGATCGCTGCGGCACCGGGGCTGCAGCACCGGGACCCCCCGAGCACTGAAACCCCCGGGGGGATCGGGACCCCTCTGGGTTCCGGACCCCCCCTCCGGTCACCGGGACCCCCGGGGGGTGTTGCTCTGCCACGTACCGGGACTGACCCCCCCCCGGGCACCGGGACCGCTGTGAGCACCGGGACACCGGGGAGGCAGCACCCAGCGAGCACCGGGGGGAGGGAACCGGGACCCGAACCGGGGATCCGAACCGGGAACCGGGATCCGAACCGGGGATCGGAACCGGGAACCGGGGATCCGAATTGGGAACCGGGGATCCGAACAGGGAACCGGGGATCTGAAACGGGGATCTGAACCGGGAACCGGGATCCGAACTGGGAACCGGGGATCGGAACCAGGATCCGAACGGAGGATCTTTACCGGGAACCGGGATCCGAAACGGGAACCAGGGATCGGAACCGGGGATCCGAACCGGGAACCGGGGGGTCCTTGCCGGGAACCGGGGATCCCTACCGGGAACTCTTACCGGGAACGGGGGATCTTTACCCGGAACCCTTACCGGGAACCGGGGACGCTTACCGGGGATCCTCACCGGGAACCCTTACGGGGAACCGGAGCCCCTCACCGGGAACCGGGGACCCCCCCGGCGGGCACCGGGCCCCCCCAGCCCCGAGGCTCACCCTGCCCAGGCGGAGCGGCCACATCTCGGTGTGCGCTGCACGTGGGTCCCGGTGCCTGTCCCGGTCCCGCTCCCGGTGCCGCTCCCGGTGCCGGCCCCGCTTGGCCCCGCCCCCCGCGCGCGCTGCCGGGAGGGCGGAGCCACCGGGGCCGACGGGAAAGTGGCGGTCTGAGCCTGCCCCACCCCCCCTCGAGCGGGGTCAGCCCGGTCCCTGCACCCCCGTCCCAAATTTTGGGGTCCCCCATCCCTACACTCCCCATCCCTGCACCCCTATCCCTCATTTTAGGGTCCCTAATTTTGGGGTCCTTGCACCCCCATCCTTAATTTTGGTCCCCTATCCCTGCACTCCCCATCCCTAATTTTAGGGTTCCACATCCCTGCACTCCCCATCCCTAATTTTGGGGTTCCCCATCCCTAATTTTGGAGTCCTTGCGCCCCCCATCCCTAATTTTAATTCCCCCTTCCTGCACCCCCATCCCGAATTTTGGGGTCCCCCATCCCTAATTTTGGGGTCCCACGTCCCTGCACCCCCCCATCCCTAATTTTGGGGTTCCCTATCCCTGATTTTGGAGTCCTTGCACCCCCATCCCGGGGGGGTCTGGGGGGTCTCAGTGGGTGGGGAGGGGGTCCGGGATTGCCAGCACAGGATGCAAGGAGGGGGGGGTCAGTGGGGGAGGGGGCTGGGACCCCCAAAAACAGGAGTACTCCAGGGAGAGGTCTCAGGGGGTGGAGGGGACCCCCAAAACAGGTGGGGTCTCAATGGGGGACCCCCAGAACAGGTGAACCCCGGGGAGGGGTCTCAGGGGGTGGAGGGGACCCCCAAAACAGGTGGGGTCTCAATGGGGGACCCCCAGAACAGGTGAACCCCGGGGAGGGGTCTCAGGAGGTGAAGGGGACCCCCCGAACAGGTGGGGTCTCAATGGGAGACCCCCAGGAACAGGTGTACCCCAGTTATGGGGTCTCAGGGCGTGAAGGGGTCCCCCAAAAACAGAAGTACTCTGAGGAGGGGTCTCAGGGGGTGAAGGGGACCCCCCGAACAGGTGAAACCCGGGGGGTGGGGTCTCAGTGGGGGTGAAGGGGACCCCCAAAATAGGTGTACCCCAATGATGGGTCTCAGTGGGGGTCCCCCAGACCAGGTGTACCCCAATGATGGTCTCAGTGGGTGGAGAGGAAGACCCCCAGGAACAGGTGTACCCCAGTTATGGGGTCTCAGGGCGTGAAGGGGTCCCCCAAAAACAGAAGTACTCTGAGGAGGGGTCTCAGGGGGTGAAGGGGACCCCCCGAACAGGTGGGGTCTCAATGGGAGACCCCCAGGAACAGGTGTACCCCAGTTATGGGGTCTCAGGGCGTGAAGGGGTCCCCCAAAAACAGAAGTACTCTGAGGAGGGGTCTCAGGGGGTGAAGGGGACCCCCCGAACAGGTGAAACCCGGGGGGTGGGGTCTCAGTGGGGGTGAAGGGGACCCCCAAAATAGGTGTACCCCAATGATGGGTCTCAGGGGCTGGAGGGGACCCCAAAAACAGGTGTACCCCAAGGATGGTCTCAGGAAATGGAGGGGACCCCCAGAACAGATGTACCCCAATGATGGGTCTCAGGGGGTGGAGGGGACCCCAAAAACAGGTGTACCCCAATGATGGGTCTCAGTGGGGGTCCCCCAGACCAGGTGTACCCCAATGATGGTCTCAGTGGGTGGAGAGGACCCCCAGACCAGGTGTACCCCAATGATGGTCTCAGTGGGGGTCCCCCAGACCAGGTGTACCCCAATGATGGGTCTCTGTGTGGGGGTCCAGGACCCCCAGCACCAGCTCTACCCCAGTATGGGCTCCTCAGTGTTGGGGTCTCAGTGGGTGCGTGGGACCCCCAGAACTGGGTGGGTGGGACCCCCAGAACCGGCTGTACCCCCTTGTGCTGCAGGGATGGGATGTCATTTTGGGTGGGGGGGGCAAACCTGCAACCCCCAGAGCCAACTCAATCCCAGTGATGGGATGGCATTGGGTGGGGTCCAGGACCCCCAGCACAGAGTGAGGAAGAGGAGGCTGCTGCGGGGGTGACAGGAGACCCCGAGTGCCACCAAAACCCCCCCTTGTCCCCCACCCACCCCCTTCCCCGTCAGCCGAAGTAGGGATTGTCGTGCTGGAAGTTGTAGTCGGGACAGACCTTCTGCACCAGCTTGTAGTCGATGCTGAGGAAGGAGATGAAGATGCAGATGACCTTGAAGGGCTTGGCGCACAGCCAGGCCGCGTGGCTCTGCGTGTGCTCCGTGAAGCACACCTTGGACGGGTCGTAGAGGCACGGCTTGTTCTTCCGCGCCCGGTTCGTCTTCTCGTACTCCACGTGGCAATTGAGCGCCTTGGCCGGGCGGCCCTCGGGCAGGGTGCTCTGCTGGGGAGGGGGCGGTGGTCGTGGCAGCGCTGGCACCAGCACCTCGAAGCCCACCGCCTTGGAAGGGGGCACGATGCTGACGGAGACGTTGCCCAGGCTGGAGGAGTTGTGTCGGAAGTAGACGCTGAAGGTGCCGTTGATGTGGTCGACGATCTTGCCCGTCACCAGGAGGCTGAATTTGAGCGTTTTGATGTTGAAGTAGAAGTCTCCCCAACCGAAAATCTTCTTGGTGCGGCTGGATTTGAGGGTGGGCTTGCGGTGGGAGCGGGGGCTCAGCAGCTCCCCGGCCGTCTGGTTCTTCTGCCAGTCCCAGGGGCTGCGGCCGGTGCCCGCCGGTGCCCCCGCGCCCCTGGGGGGCTCTGCCGGGATCAGCCGCCCGGGGTCGAGCGCCGGGGGCTTCAGGGTGCCGTAGGGCACGTCCTTGAGGAGGCCGGAGGTGCCCATCTCCAGGTAGCCCAAGGTCTTGGGGATGTGACCGCCAGCGCACACCGTCTGGGGAGAGAGGGCAGGGCGTGTGAGCTGTGCCTGTGCCCTTCCTCGGCCCCGTGCCGCACCCTCCTCATCCTCATGCATGCACCCTCCTCATCTTCCTGTATGCACCCTCCTCATCCTCATATCTACAGCCCCTCCTCATCCTCTCGCCTGAACCGTCCTCATCTTCCTGTCTACAGCCCCCTCCTCATCCTCCTTCCTGCAGCCTCCTCATCCTCCTGCGTGCATCCTCCTCATCTTCATATCTGCAGCCCACTCCTCATCCTCCAGCCTGAACCCTCCTCATCCTCCTTCCTGCAGCCTCCTCATCCTCCTGCCTACTCATCCCTCCTCATTCTCCCACCTAAACCCTCCTCATCCTCCCACCTGAATCCTCCTCATCCCTCTACCTACAGCCCCCTCCTCATCCTCCTGCATGCACCCTCCTCATCCTCCTACCTACAGCCCCTTCTTCATCCCTCTGCCTGCGCCCTCCTCATTCTCCCACCTGAATCATCCTCCTCCCTCTGCCTGCACCCTCCTCATCCTCCCACCTGAATCCTCCTCATCCCTCTACCTCCAGCCCCCTCCTCATCCTCCTACCTACAGCCCCTTCTTCATCCCTCTGCCTGCGCCCTCCTCATTCTCCCACCTGAATCATCCTCCTCCCTCTGCCTGCACCCTCCTCATCCCCATACCTACTCCTCCCTCCTTATTCTCCTTCCTGCACACTCCTCATCCTCTACCTACAGCCCCCTCCTCATCCTCCTGTCTACAGCTCCCTCCTCATACTCTTATCTACAGCCCCATCCTCATCCTCCTTCCTGCACCCTCCTCATCCCTCTGCCTGCACCCTCCTCATCCCCATACCTACTCCTCCCTCCTTATTCTCCTTCCTGCACACTCCTCATCCTCTACCTACAGCCCCCTCCTCATCCTCCTGTCTACAGCCCCCTCCTCATACTCTTACCTACAGCCCCATCCTCATCCTCCTTCCTGCACCCTCCTCATCCTCCTACCTACAACCCCTTCTTCATCCCTCTGCCTGCACCCTCCCCATCCTCCCCCCACTCCTCCCTCCTCATCCTCCTACCTACAGCCCCCTCCTCATCCTCCCACCCGAACCCTCCTCATCCCTCTGCCTGCCTCATCTTCCTTCCTGCACCCTCCTCATCCTCCTGCCTATTCCTCCCTCCTCATTCTCCCGCCTAAACCCTCCTCATCCTCCTGTCTACAGCCCCCTCCTCATCCTCTTTCCTGAACCCTCCTCATCCTCCTTCCTGCACCCTCCTCACCCTCTACCTACAGTCCCCTCCTCATCCTCCTTCCTGCACCTTCCTCACCCTCTACCTACCCCTCCCTCCTCATCCTCCTTCCTGCACCCTCCTCACCCTCTACCTACAGTCCCTCCCTCCTCATCCTCCTTCCTGCACCCTCCTCACCCTCTACCTACCCCTCCCTCCTCATCCTCGTGCCAGCCCCAGCTGGGCCGGGACCACCCCAGCCCCTTCCCGCGGTTCCCCCAGTGCCTGGGACGGCCAGCAGCGGGCAGAGCCAGATGCCAGCCCTCACCCGGGAGCCCAGGCCTGTCCCTCACCCCCCCGCGCCCCCATCCCTCACCCCCGGCGTGCCCGCCGTGCCCTCCTGCCCTGCCAGCTGCTCCAGCAGCCCCGGCCTCGTCAATCACTGTCGGCCCGAGCTGCCAGGTGCTCGGCTGCTCTGGATGACCTGGATCCCGGCAGGAGCGAGCAGGGGGAGTGGGGAGGGGGCGGTGAGCGGAGGCAGCAGCTGGAGAGGCTGGGGGGAGCGTGGGGAGGGGGCTGTGCTGTGGTGGGAAGTTGAGGCAGGAGCAGGGAATGGCTCCGGTGATTGCTGGGGGCTCCTCCCGGCATCGCCCCCCCTGCAGAACGGCTCCGTGCCGCTTCCTGCTTGGGAATGATTCCCGTCGGGAATGAAAGGGGGTCCCGTGAGCCCCACCAGAGAGGGGTGAGCCCCCCACGCCCCCTCCTCCGTGGCTGGGCGGGTCTCAGTGCAAGGTTTCCCTGCAGAGATGGAGCAGCGCCAGGGGGGGAGCCCAGCGACCTCCCCACCCTCTGCCGGGCCAGGGGCTCCATCTGATCCATCCCTGGGACCCCCCCCCCCCGATTTAGGCTGAGCCCCTAAATCTGCTCTGGTTGTGCTGCACCCTGGGCAAGGCACGCAGCCCCGCCTCGTCCGTGGGGAGGGGATTTGGGAGGGGATTTGGGGTCCTTCAGCCCATCGCGGGGGCACGGTGTGGTGCAGAGCTGCAGCATCCATCCCTGCACCCCCAGCCCGGCCAGCCCCCCGCTCCCCCCGGCTCTTTCCCAGCTCTGCCTTCGCCCTTATCTATATTTCAACGCAGCTTCAAAGCCGGGCGCCTTCTCCAGCCGGAGAGGGGGGGGCAGGACCGGGATGGCGAGATAACGAGGGGGGGCGGGAGAGGGGCACCCCCAGCTGAGGGAGCTGCGGTTTTGGCAGGGGGGTGGTGTCTGCACCCCAACTCTGCTCCGTCTCCGGCCTGGGACCCCTCACACCCCACTGTGACCCCTCAGCTGGGAGCCCCCCAAATCCTCCTGCGCCCTCAGCGAGGGGCTGGGGGTGCAGCCCGGGGGGAGCACGCACAGCAGCGCATCCTGCCGAGCCCCCCCCCCACGCCACCGGGAAGGATTTCTGGAGGTTTCTGAGCTCTGCGCTGAATTTCCATCTCAGCCAGGGCTGGGAGCCAAGGCCGGTCCCCGGCTGTGCCGCAGGTGCCTGTGCCCTTCCTCCCCTGCCTCAGTTTCCCTTTCCAATCCCCTCTCCGTGCGGGGGTGTGGTGTTCTCCATTGGGACAGGCTGTGATGGGAATCGCTGGAGGGACAGGGGAGGGACAGGGAAGGGACAGGGAAGGGACGGGGACGGGCAGGCAGTGGCAGCAGAGGGGGACACACACTGGCAGCGCTCTCTGTGCTCCTGGGGGCTGCGGGACAGATCCAGGGGCTGGGCACGGACACAACAAACACCCCCCATCCCCAGCGGGCTCGGGGCCAGACTGGCACCCCCCCAACCCCTCCAGTCCCTCGGCAGGAGCTGCTGGGGGATGAAAGGGAATTGCAGAGCAGGGCAGCGGCTGCGATGCAGCCAGGGCGATCGATTGCGGCACCGCGAGTGCGGGGGGACCCTCGCTGCCCGCAGCCCCCGCCGAGCCCCGGCGGGCCGGGGGGCTCGGAGCCTGCGGGGGTGAGCAGGGCCAGGGGGGCTTGGGCCACGGCAGCGCCGAGGGGAGCCAAGGTCACCCCCCTGCGCCCCGGCAGCGCTGTCGGCATTCAGGGCAGGTCCCGCACACCTCGCGTTAAATATTAATGCTCCTGCTGTGCCGTCGGGGTGCAGCCGCACGCCCGCGGCCCTGAACCTCCTGGATACGCGTTGTGAGTCCACGGGGGGGGTCCCAGTGCAGCCCCCTCCCACCAAAACCCGTGGCCCTGCCTGGCTCGGTGGCGTGGGGGGCTCTGCTGCCAGCCAGGTTACCCGAGCTGGTTGTTTTTCACTGTCACACGCACCGCCGGCTCTGCACATCCCCTCCTCCTCCTCCTCCTCATCCTCATCACGGTCCCCACAGCGTTATTTCATGGTTTAGCCGCTCTCCAGCCCCTCGTGTGCCCCTCTGCAGCCGTGTGGGGCTGCCTGTGTCCCCCCGTGAGCGCACGGAGCCGGGCAGCGCTGAGGGAAGGGCTGGAGGCAGCTGCACAGGGACCGGGAAGGCTCTCGGTGCCTTCGGCATCAATTTGGTCTGTCAGGCCCGGCAGTGATGGCCACTCACATCCCATTTGCTGTTGGGGCCAAGCGCCGTCAGCTGCTCCCCCGAGACCCTCGGTCACCTTGGTGGAGGGGAGGGGAGCAGCAGTGGGGGGGACAGGGGGGCCTGGCTGCCCCGGTGTGGGCTGGGATGAGCTCCAGCACCCTGAGAGAGAGGCTGGAATGATGGCAGAACAGCCCTGCCAGCACTGGGGGGGAGCAGAGCACCACAACAGCCCCAGCAAAGGCCTCATCGCCACCACCAGCAGCCTGTCCCTGTCCCAGGCTTGTCCCCATCTCTGCTGCCAACCTGCTTCCATTCCTACAGCCAGTCTGTCCCCATGGCCAGTCTGTCTCCATGCCCACCATCAGCCTGTTTCTGTCCCTGCCACCACCCCTAATACCACCACCCTGTCCCCATCCCTAGATGGCAGAACAGCCCTGCCAGCACTGGGGGGGAGCAGAGCACCACAACAGCCCCAGCAAAGGCCTCATCGCCACCACCAGCAGCCTGTCCCTGTCCCAGGCTTGTCCCCATCTCTGCTGCCAACCTGCTTCCATTCCTACAGCCAGTCTGTCCCCATGGCCAGTCTGTCTCCATGCCCACCATCAGCCTGTTTCTGTCCCTGCCATCACCCTTAATACCACCACCCTGTCCCCATCCCTATCCCCATTAATGCCACCACCCTGTCCCCATTAATGACACCGGTCTGTTCTTGTCCCACCACCACCTTGTCCCTATTAATGCCACCACCCTGTCCCCATCCCTGTCCCCATTAATACCATCAGCCTGTCCCTGTCCCTGCTACCATCCTGTCCCCATGCCTTCCACCACCCTTTCCCCATTAATGCCACCACCCTGTCCCCATTAATACCACCAGTCTGTTTCGGTCCCTACCACCATCCTGTCCCCATTGTTACCACCATCTTGTCCTCGTTAATACCATCAGCCTGTTCCTGTCCCTACCCTGTCCCCATTATTACCACCATCCTGTCCCCATCCCTGTCCCCATCCCCATTCCCATCCCTGTCCCCATCCCCACCACCATCCTGTCCCCATCTCTGTTCCCATCCCCCTTCCCATCTTATCCCCATCCCTGTCCCCATCCTGTCCCCATCCCTGTCCCCATCCTGTCCCCATCCCTGTCCCCATCCTGTCCCCATCCCTGTCCCCATTCCCATCCTGTCCCCATTCCCGTTCCCATCCTGTCCCCATCCCTGTCCCCATTCCCATCCCGTCCCCATTCCCATTCCCATCCTGTCCCCATCCCTGTCCCCATTCCCATCCTGTCCCCATTCCCATCCCGTCCCCATCCCCATTCCCCATCCCTGTCCCTATCCCGTCCCCATTCCCATTCCCATCCTGTCCCCATCCCTGTCTCCATCCCATCTCCATTCCCATCCTGTCCCCACACCTTGTTGGGGTCCTCTTCCAGCCCATCCACATCTCGGGGGTCTCCTGCTCTCCCCACGGGCGCGGGGTCAACCCAACCTCTCCCCTGTCACCCCGACGCCTTCGTTAGCGCCGGGAGATTAATTGGCGGCGGTGAGCGACAATCCCCGCGGGCCCGCTCCCCCCGGCGCGCCCCGCCCGGGGCGCCGTGGCATTTCCAAAGGTTAGCAGCAAACAAGGTGCCTCTGACAGCTCCCATTCATCTCCGGCGCCGCGCGGCTGCTAATGCGGCTCCGCGGGGCCGCGGCAGCGCCCGGGCGGCCGAGGGAGCGCCGGGAGCTGCGGGGCGGCCGCTCCCGGGGCTCTGGGTGAGCGTGTGCCCGTGGGGGACACGGGTGTGTGGCCCTGGGTGACACAGGTGTGACACAGGTGTGTGCCCTGGGTGCCCGAGTAATGCAGCGAATGGCAGCGGGGCGGTGGGAGGCATGCACTGCTGCACCTGCAGCTGGGTGGGAAGAGCAGCTCCGCACGTCCTGCGTGGGACTGAGAGCGGGGCAGGGTGGGAGCGTGCACAGTGATACACAGGGTGGCACGCATGTGGTGACACACACGTGGTGACACACATGGTGACATGCATGGTGGCATGCACAGTGACATGCATGTGGTAACACACACGTGGTGACGCACATGGTGACACGCACATGGTGACATGCATGGTGGCATGCACAGTGACACGCATATAGTGACACACATGGTGACATGCACACAGTGACACACACGGTGACATGCACACAGTGACACAAACATGATGACATCCACATGCATGGTGACACGGGACACGCACATGGTGACACACGCAGTGACACACATGGTGACATGCACACGCATGGAGCGAGGTGCTCGGTGTGGCTGTGCATCCTGTGTGACATGTTCCCCTGCTCCCTGTGTGCCCTCCCTCATTGCCACTGCCAGCCTGTCCCCATCCCCACTGCCAGTCCCTGTCCCATCCCACTGCCAGCCTGTCCCCATTGCCACTGCCATCCTGTCCCATCCCCACTGCCATCCTGTCCCTGTCCCCACTGCCAGGCTGTCCCTATCAATGCCACCATCCTGTCCCCATCCCCACTGCCATCCTGTCCCCATTGTCACTGCCATCCTGTCCCCATCCCCACTGCCATCCTGTCCCCATTGTCACTGCCATCCTGTCCCTGTCCCCACTGCCAGGCTGTCCCTATCAATGCCACCAGCCTGTCCCCATCCCCACTGCCAGCCTGTCCCTGTCCCCACTGCCATCCTGTCCCTATCCCCACTGCCAGCCTGTCCCTATCAATGCCACCATCCTGTCCCTGTCCCCACTGCCAGCCTGTCCCAATTTCTGCAGCCACCCTGTCCCCATTCCTACCGCCAGCCTGCCCCAGTGCCTGTCCCCTACCTGTCCCCATCCCCACTGCCAGCTTGTTCCTGTCCCCATCGCTGTCCCCATCCCCACTGCCAGCTTGTTCCTGTCCCCTACCTGTCCCCATCCCCACTGCCAGCTTGTTGCTGTCCCCATCCCTGTCCCCATCCCCACTGCCAGCTTGTTGCTGTCCCCATCCCTGTCCCCATCCCCACTGCCAGCTTGTTCCTGTCCCCATCCCTGTCCCCATCCCCACTGCCAGCTTGTTGCTGTCCCCATCGCTGTCC